>NW_028260666.1:30000-38360 GCF_056163025.1 Triticum urartu
ATTTTTCCTGATCAGAAAAATACATGAAAAAGAAAGGAGGTAGAAAAATTTTTGGATTTATGGTTAAAGAAGAAAAAGAAGAAAACAGGGGTTCTGTTGAATTTCAAGTATTCAGTTTCACCAATAAGATACGGAGACTTGCTTCACATTTGGAATTACACAAAAAAGATTTTTCATCGGAAAGAGGTCTACGAAGACTTTTGGGAAAACGTCGACGTTTGCTGGCTTATTTGGCAAAGAAAAATAGAGTACGTTATAAGAAATTAATCGGTCAGTTGAATATTCGGGAGCAGTAATTTAATCGTTCAAATTTTTTTCTTGTTTTATTATTTTTTTAGTAGTCTTATAGTAGTCTTAGATTTTTCATTTTGATGAGCCTCGCTTTGAGGAATTCATGGAATAATCCATTTTCATGGAATAATGAATTAAGGAAGAAAGGATATGAGTCTACCGCTTACAAGAAAAGATCTCATGATAGTCAATATGGGCCCTCAACACCCATCAATGCATGGTGTTCTTCGACTGATCGTTACTCTCGATGGTGAGGATGTTATTGATTGTGAACCCATATTAGGGTATTTACACAGAGGAATGGAAAAAATCGCGGAAAACCGAACTATTATACAATACTTACCTTATGTAACAAGGTGGGATTATTTAGCTACTATGTTTACAGAAGCAATAACAGTAAATGCACCAGAATTCTTGGAGAATATTCAAATACCACAAAGAGCCAGCTATATTAGGGTAATTATGTTAGAATTAAGCCGGATAGCTTCTCACTTGCTATGGCTTGGACCTTTTATGGCGGATCTCGGCGCACAGACTCCTTTTTTCTATATTTTTAGAGAGAGAGAATTAATATATGATCTATTTGAAGCTGCTACAGGTATGCGAATGATGCACAATTACTTTCGCATCGGAGGAGTAGCCGCCGATCTACCTTATGGATGGATCGATAAATGTTTAGATTTCTGTGATTATTTTTTACGCGGAGTTGTTGAATATCAACAACTTATTACACAGAATCCAATTTTTTTAGAGCGAGTTGAAGGAGTAGGTTTTATTAGCGGAGAAGAAGCAGTAAATTGGGGCTTATCGGGACCGATGTTACGAGCTTCTGGAATACAATGGGATCTTCGTAAAGTAGATCCTTATGAGTCTTACAACCAATTTGATTGGAAAGTCCAATGGCAAAAAGAAGGGGATTCGTTAGCTCGCTATTTAGTACGAATTGGTGAAATGAGGGAATCCATCAAAATAATTCAACAAGCTGTAGAAAAAATTCCTGGAGGACCTTATGAAAATTTAGAAGTCCGACGCTTTAAGAAAGAAAATAATTCTGAATGGAATGATTTTGAGTATAAATTTCTTGGTAAAAAACCTTCGCCCAATTTTGAATTGTCAAGACAAGAGCTTTATGTAAGAGTAGAAGCCCCAAAAGGTGAATTAGGGATTTATCTAGTAGGAGATGATAGCCTTTTCCCCTGGAGATGGAAAATCCGTCCACCCGGGTTTATTAATTTGCAAATTCTTCCTCAGCTAGTTAAAAAAATGAAATTGGCTGATATCATGACGATATTAGGTAGTATAGATATCATTATGGGGGAAGTTGATCGTTGAAATGATAATAGATAGGGTAGAGGTAGAAACTATCAATTCTTTTTCGAAATTGGAATTATTAAAAGAAGTCTATGGACTGATATCGATTCTACCCATTTTGACCCTCCTTTTGGGAATAACAATAGAGGTACTCGTAATTGTGTGGTTAGAAAGAGAAATATCTGCGTCGATACAACAACGTATTGGTCCTGAATATGCTGGCCCCCTGGGCCTGCTTCAAGCTATAGCAGATGGGACTAAGCTACTTTTTAAAGAAGATATTCTGCCATCCCGAGGAGATATTTCTTTATTTAGCATTGGACCCTCTATAGCAGTCATATCAGTTTTATTAAGTTTTTTAGTTATCCCTTTGGGATATCATTTTGTTTTAGCCGATCTTAGTATTGGTGTTTTTTTATGGATTGCCATTTCAAGTATAGCTCCTATTGGTCTTCTTATGGCAGGATATAGCTCAAATAATAAATATTCTTTTTCAGGCGGTCTACGAGCTGCTGCTCAATCCATTAGTTATGAAATACCATTAACTTTTTGTGTGCTAGCAATATCTCTACGTGTGATTCGTTAAAATAGATCTTTTTCCTATAAAATCCATTAACTATTTATATTCCTTTTCTTATTTAGTATTTGGGTTGGTAAGTTAAACTAGATAGCTATATGAGTGAAACAAAACAGCTTATAAATTTGTAGTAAAAAGAAAAAATCTCATTTCCTACGTACAAGAAAAAAGTGGAAGTAAACATAAGCAGTGTAAACTCTTTATCCCAAGGTTGATATTTTTTAATTAGTCATCATATCTTGAAGCGGCCAAGAATAAAGGATTCACGATATGGAATTCCATTACTAGAATACTCCTAGTTATTACTATAACTTAATAATCCATAAGAAGAATCCACCAAAAGTTAGTGAAGGGTTAGGAACACTAAAGTACATAAAGGATTAGTAATGGAAAATCTAAAACATTAGAGATTTTTGCCCATAAAAGGAATCATAATAAGGACTTGCAATTTGTAGAAATTATCAAGTAGTACTTTCTTCGGATTCCGATCCAGAGTATGTTCCCATTCACTTGTTAAGGAAATGGCTATCAAGAACGAATTAACCCTTTATCCATTTTTTCTTTTTAAATACCCCCTCCCTGGGGAAAGAAGAATAGTAAAAAAGATATGGAGTGCACTAGAAAAAATTTTCATTATTTCCTTCCTCTATCCATATTCATGCAGAATTGCTCATGAACTAATACCCAACTCTTTCCATTTATTAATTGAATTCCTATAACAAGTAACAAGTGTTTTATTCCAAGATTAAGTTATTACTGAACAAAGAAAAATTTTCATTATATTATAAAGGATGAGATCAATTCGGAAGCGCTTTTTCTTATTCTAGCAGACGGAATTCCTTTGGTCTAATTTAGGACTTTCAAATCTATTTTATTTTATCTAATTCTATCTACGCCCCCGGGGCTAGGAACAAAACAGTCCTTTCCTTTTTCTGATCATAGAGAAGCCGTATGAAGCTAAGGTTTCATGTACGGTTTTGAAATAGCGGTGGGAACTGTGATGTTATCACCGACTATGATTATCTAACAGTTCAAGTACAGTTGATATAGTTGAAGCACAGTCAAAATACGGTTTTTTTGGATGGAATATTTGGCGTCAGCCTATAGGTTTTCTGGTTTTTTTAATTTCTTCTTTGGCAGAATGTGAAAGATTACCCTTTGATTTACCAGAAGCGGAGGAAGAATTAGTAGCAGGTTACCAAACTGAATATTCCGGTATCAAATATGGTTTATTTTATCTTGTTTCTTACCTAAATTTATTAGTTTCTTCTTTATTTGTAACAGTTCTCTACTTGGGCGGGTGGAATTTATCTATTCCCTATATATCCTTTTTTGATTTTTTCCAAATGAATAAAGCAGTTGGAATTTTGGAAATGACAATGGGTATATTTATTACATTAACTAAAGCTTATTTATTTCTCTTCATTTCTATCACAATAAGATGGACTTTACCGAGGATGAGAATGGATCAGTTATTAAATCTTGGATGGAAATTTCTTTTACCTATTTCCCTGGGCAATCTCTTATTAACAACCTCTTCTCAACTTGTTTCACTATAAATAAGATAATACAATAATAGTAAGAATATTTTCAACACAAAAGCTCTCTCAAACAAGAGAAAGAAACATATCTTTTTCATAGATATTTAGAATGAATATGTTCCCTATGGTAACTGGGTTCATGAGTTATGGTCAACAAACAATACGTGCTACAAGGTACATAGGTCAAAGTTTCATAACTACCTTATCCCACACAAATCGTTTACCTATAACGATTCACTACCCTTATGAAAAATCAATTACACCAGAGCGTTTCCGAGGGCGAATCCACTTTGAATTTGATAAATGTATTGCTTGTGAAGTATGTGTTCGCGTATGTCCGATAGATTTACCCGTTGTGGATTGGAGATTTGAAAAGGATATTAAAAGAAAACAATTGCTTAATTATAGTATTGATTTCGGAGTTTGTATATTTTGTGGCAATTGTGTTGAGTACTGTCCAACAAGCTGTTTATCAATGACTGAAGAATATGAACTTTCTACCTATGATCGTCATGAATTGAATTACAATCAAATTGCTTTAAGTCGGTTACCAATCTCCATAATGGGAGATTACACAATTCAAACAATTAGGAATTCGTCTGAAAGTAAAATAAACAAAGAAAAATCTTCGAATTCAAGAACGATTACTGATTACTAAACTTTGATTTTGTCTTTCTGTTATAAAAATCTAATAATTCTTTATTAAACTTTAAAATTAAACTATAAAGAAAAACGAAAAACTACTGCTTATTGGAAATTATTTCTTATTTTAAATCAGACTAGATTTTCGTGATATAATATAATTTATAACTATAAGTTTATACACAAAAAAATACCCTAATCCTTTTTTCCTTCCTTGAATCCTTTAGTTTTAGTCAGTTCATGAAAAATTTATATACTATTAATTTCTTTTTATCCATAATGGATTTACCTGGACCAATACATGAGATTCTTATGCTATTTGGGGGATTTGTTCTTCTACTAGGGGGTCTAGGAGTAGTATTACTTACCAACCCCATTTATTCTGCCTTTTCGCTGGGATTAGTTCTTGTTTGTATATCCTTATTCTATTTTTTATTAAATTCCTACTTTGTAGCTGTCGCACAACTTCTTATTTATGTGGGAGCCATAAATGTCTTGATCATATTCGCTGTAATGTTCGTAAATGGCTCAGAATGGTCTAAAGATAAGAATTATTGGACTATTGGAGATGGGTTCACTTCACTCGTTTGTATAACTATTGTTTTTTCACTAATGACTACTATCCCAGATACGTCGTGGTATGGAATTCTTTGGACTACAAGATCAAACCAAATAGTAGAACAGGGTCTCATAAATAATGTTCAACAAATTGGAATTCATTTAGCAACCGATTTTTATCTTCCGTTTGAACTCATTTCCATAATTCTTCTAGTTTCTTTAATAGGTGCAATTACTATGGCTCGGCAATAAGAAAACTTAGAAAAAGTACAAATTATAAGAATTGCAAATCTAAAATAAATAACTAAAGAATCACAATTTTGATTTAGTAAAATCCATCTACTGCCAACAAATACCTCCTTTTTTTTTTTTTTTTTTTTCTTTTGTTGTGTAATTGTTCTATTGTAATTAATTGAATCGGTTCAATTCTTGCCCTCATATTGAAATGAATCGAGATTGATAAGGAGTTAGTTAATGATGTTTGAGCATGTACTTTTTTTGAGTGTCTATTTATTTTCGATTGGTATCTATGGATTGATCACAAGCCGAAACATGGTTAGAGCTCTAATATGTCTTGAACTTATACTGAATTCAATTAATCTAAATCTCGTAACATTTTCTGATCTATTTGATAGTCGCCAATTAAAAGGAGATATTTTCGCAATTTTTGTTATAGCCCTTGCAGCTGCTGAAGCCGCTATTGGACTATCCATTCTTTCTTCCATCCATCGTAATAGGAAATCCACTCGTATCAATCAATCTAATTTATTGAATAATTAGACTTTTGAATAATTAGACATAGAATCCTCTAAACAAAGGCGCACATATTAAAATAAATAGAAATCAATACTATTTTCTTAGTATTATTTGAGAATATCCATTTTTTTTAGTAGATTATTGCATAGTATTCTTTTTCACTTAAATGAATTTTTGTATTTGTAATTCATTGATATTGCAATTTGAATATTGCAATAATTTATATTGAAAAGACGATAGCCAATTTATTGGCTAATTCGAATTCGTCTGTACAATTCGTAAAATTCTTTCTTATTTCTTATTTATTGTTGAAATCCAAAATTAAAGTCTCTTGGCTCTCTTCACGCTTTCTCACAAACAGATTAAAAAATAGATTTTTTTTTTTGAAGTTTGGATAAACCATTGCTTCGTCTGGTGTCTACAATACATATGACTCATTATAGTACTAATTTCATTTTTACCAGATCGAAAAATTTTATGTTGAAAAGAAAAATTTATAGATCCAATGTCACATTCCGTAAAAATTTACGATACATGTATAGGATGCACTCAATGTGTACGAGCTTGTCCAACAGATGTATTAGAAATGATACCCTGGGATGGATGTAAAGCCAAGCAAATTGCTTCCGCGCCGAGAACCGAAGATTGTGTGGGTTGTAAGAGATGTGAATCTGCCTGCCCGACAGATTTTTTAAGTGTCCGCGTTTATTTAGGGCCTGAAACAACACGTAGCATGGCTCTATCTTATTGATACGTTACAAAAAACTTCACTCGAATCGTCTGATTCCTCTTTACCGAAGAAGCCTGTGCTCGAAATAATCGAGCACGGGCTTTTCTGGTCAAAACGTATCTTGTCTTTATCACTTTATCATGAGTTATTTTCCTTGGTTAACAATACTTGTTGTTTTGCCGATATTTGCAGGTTCATTAATTTTCTTTTTACCTCATAAGGGAAACAAAGTCGTTAGGTGGTATACTATATCTATTTGTTTATTAGAATTCCTTCTAATGACTTATGCGTTCTGTTATCATTTCCAACTGGAGGATCCCTTAATCCAATTAAAGGAGGATTATAAATGGATAGATGTCTTCGATTTCCACTGGAGATTGGGAATCGATGGACTTTCATTAGGATCTATTTTATTGACAGGATTTATCACTACTTTAGCTACTTTAGCAGCTTGGCCAATTACACGGAATTCGCGATTATTCTATTTCCTGATGCTCGCAATGTATAGTGGTCAAATAGGATTATTTTCTTCGCGAGACCTTTTACTTTTTTTTATCATGTGGGAGTTAGAATTAATTCCTGTTTACTTACTTTTATCCATGTGGGGGGGGAAGAGGCGTCTATATTCAGCTACAAAGTTTATTTTGTATACTGCAGGCGGTTCCATTTTTTTCTTAATCGGAGTTCTGGGTATGGGCTTATATGGTTCCAACGAACCAGGATTAGATTTGGAAAGATTAATTAATCAATCATACCCTGCAACCTTGGAAATACTTTTATATTTTGGCTTCCTTATTGCTTATGCTGTCAAATTGCCGATTATACCCCTACATACGTGGTTACCAGATACCCATGGGGAAGCACATTATAGTACATGTATGCTTTTAGCGGGAATATTATTAAAGATGGGAGCATATGGATTGATTCGGATCAACATGGAATTGTTACCTCATGCTCATTATCTATTTTCGCCCTGGTTAGTAATAATAGGAGCGATCCAAATAATCTATGCAGCTTCAACTTCTCTTGGTCAACGAAATTTCAAAAAAAGAATAGCTTATTCCTCTGTATCTCACATGGGTTTCATAATTATAGGAATTGGTTCCATAACCAACATTGGACTCAATGGAGCTATTTTACAAATATTATCCCATGGATTTATTGGTGCTACACTTTTTTTCTTGGCAGGAACCGCTTCTGATAGAATGCGTCTTGTTTATCTCGAAGAACTGGGGGGAATATCTATCCCAATGCCTAAAATTTTTACCATGTTTAGTAGCTTTTCAATGGCTTCTCTTGCCTTACCAGGAATGAGTGGTTTTGTCGCAGAATTAGTAGTATTTTTTGGACTAATTACTAGTCCAAAATTTCTGTTAATGCCAAAAACACTAATTACTTTTGTAATGGCAATTGGAATGATATTAACTCCTATTTATTTATTATCTATGTTACGCCAGATGTTCTATGGATACAAGCTATTTAATGTTCCAAACGCAAATTTTGTGGATTCTGGACCACGAGAACTCTTTATTTTAATCTGTATCTTTTTACCAGTAATAGGAATTGGTATTTATCCAGATTTTGTTCTCTCCCTATCCGTTGACAGGGTAGAGGCTCTCTTATCCAATTATTATCCTAAATAGGTTTGCTTTTTTTTACTCGTCTGCTCTATTAATGCAGAAATAAGTAAAAAAGTATATAATGCAGAAATAAGTAAAAAAGTATAATTAGATCTATCTCGAATTTTTGAGAACCCTTTGATAAGGCGTTCAAGGGGTTCTCAAATAAAACATAAAAGTAAAAACCTTCATTTCATGAAGGTTTTATTTTATGTAATCATTTAGGTGTTAATGTAAACGAACCATAACTATGTAAGCCTATTCCTAATAGATTTATACCAAAATAACAAATCCAAATTATAAGAAATCCTATCAAAGCTATAAGTGCAGAATTC
>NW_028260667.1:0-38354 GCF_056163025.1 Triticum urartu
GATTTCACCGTTTGTTTCATCAGAAACAATCTGGGACGGAAGGATTCGAACCTCCGAGTAACGGGACCAAAACCCGCTGCCTTACCACTTGGCCACGCCCCATTTCGGGTTTTATGCGACACTAATAAACACTAGTATGTTTATTTGTTATTCGTCAATACCATTTCAATTACATAAAAAAGGAGGGATATTCTCTTGCTAGTATTCTACACATGCGGATAATATAGAATCAAAAAAATGCATTGATCATTACATGGAATTCTATTAAGATATTATATGAAAGTCGAATTTATTCCACTCTCATTTGAGAGTGCGAATACAAGGAGGTATTTTGTGTTTGGGAAAGTCCGAAGAAAAAAGATTTTGAATCTGCCTTTTCCTTCTTTCCCTTAAAAAAATAACTCAAGAAAAATCCAATTATTTACTCTACAAGAATGAAATGCTTGTTATGCCTAATATACTTAGTTTAACCTGTATCTGTTTTAATTCTGTTCTTTATCCTACTAGTTTTTTCTTTGCCAAATTACCCGAAGCTTATGCTATTTTCAATCCAATCGTGGATATTATGCCTGTTATACCTCTATTCTTTTTTCTATTAGCCTTTGTTTGGCAAGCTGCTGTAAGTTTTCGATGAAATCTTTAGTACTCTGTATGCCAAATTGAATGATGTGTTCATTCCAAAAAAATTTTAAAATGGGTAAAAGCCGAGAAGTTTTATATTTTTATATTATGAACCTTCGATTCTAAAATTTAAATTCTTCTACATTGAATGGGTAGCTACAGCAATAAATTTGGATCAGCCTTTCTACTCCCCTGCACCTAGGTTGAGCAGGTACCTAAAGGTACCTACACAATACCTAACCACCTAACCCTATTTTTGCTATTGATAAGAGTGCTTATTATAAAAGAATTCTTGCAATTTTTTTCAAGAATTCTTTTTTGCATTTTTAGGTATAAAAAAAAAACCATCCTAGTGGATCCGTGTGGTAAGGAAAAACTGGTAATCTATTCCTTAAAAAAAAATCTTGGAGATTATGTAATGCTTACTCTCAAACTTTTTGTTTATACAGTAGTGATATTCTTTGTTTCACTCTTTATCTTTGGATTCTTATCTAATGACCCAGGACGGAATCCTGGACGCGAGGAGTAAAAATTCAGTTTTTTTTTTTCTTATTGGATTTGTTTCGTACATTTATCTATGAGAAAATCCGGGGGTCAGAATTCTTTCCAATTCGAAAGTCCCAAATGATCCAAGGGAGCGGAAAGAGAGGGATTCGAACCCTCGGTACAAAAAAATTGTACAACGGATTAGCAATCCGCCGCTTTAGTCCACTCAGCCATCTCTCCACGTTCCAAAGCGAAAGGTTTCCGTGATATGATATAGGCAAGAAATAAGAAATAACGGTTGCAAAAAACCCCTTTTTTTTCTTTCAAAAGTCTATAAAAATTATATTGCCAATTCCATTTTAATTATATTCTTTTTTCTTAATGTTAATAAAAAAAGAAGAAAATTCTTGTTTTTTCTTTCTAAAAATCGATATTGGCCGAGAGACAATCAAATAGATTTTCTCTTTAGCGGGCATTTCCATATAGGACTTGTTATAATTATAATAAAACAAGCAGGTTATATAAAAAAAACGCTTTTTTTGTCGATTATTTATCAAGAAAGCAAAAAGGGTTCTTATCAAATCCACCATAAAATTGGAAAGAAGCATAAAGTAAGTAGACCTGACTCCTTTAATGATGCCTCTATCCGCTATTCTGATATATAAATTCGATGTAGATGAAATTGTATAAGCGAATTTTTTTTATTTCCTTAGACTTAGACCGCGCAAGACAAGAATTTTTCGCTATTTACGATTTCATATTCTTGTTACTAGATGTTCTATAGGAATAAGAAGAAATCGCAACTCCTTTGCGCTACACATAAAATTGGATTTCGAAGGTCCATTTTTTTTTTTCAGAATCCTCTATTATTTTAGTTCTTCCACCCATGCAATAGAGAGGGAATGGGAAAAGAAGGGTTACTTTTATTTGCATTTTTCCCTTAAAAGATAGACTTTGAAATAGGAGTCTTGGAATAATGCTGAATTCAAAGGTTTATTTCTTTCTATAGTATAAGAAAAACAATTTATTTCTATTTCTATAGTATAAGAAAAACAAATAAATAGTATAAGAAAAACAAATCGAATCAAATTCATGGATTTACCACGACCTCGGTTGTGACTGTGACTCCATAGATAAAAATGGGAAATTTCTCTCTTCGAGACCATTGAAAAAGGGCATTGAACGAGAAAGAAATCGTCCACAGATAATAAAACTATCATATGCCTTGGAAAGTGATATGAGGTGCTCGGAAATGGTTGAAGTAATTGAATAGGAGGATCACTATGACTATAGCCCTTGGTAGAATTCCTAAAGAAGAAAATGATCTATTTGATACTATGGATGACTGGTTACGAAGGGACCGTTTCGTTTTTGTAGGATGGTCTGGCCTATTGCTCTTTCCTTGTGCTTATTTCGCTTTAGGGGGTTGGTTTACAGGGACAACTTTTGTAACTTCTTGGTATACCCATGGATTGGCTAGTTCCTATTTGGAAGGTTGTAATTTCTTAACCGCAGCAGTTTCTACCCCTGCCAATAGTTTAGCACACTCTTTGTTGCTACTATGGGGGCCCGAAGCACAAGGAGATTTTACTCGTTGGTGTCAATTAGGCGGTCTATGGACTTTTGTAGCTCTCCACGGGGCTTTTGCACTAATAGGTTTCATGTTACGCCAATTTGAACTTGCTCGGTCTGTTCAATTGCGGCCTTATAATGCAATCTCATTCTCTGGTCCAATTGCTGTTTTTGTTTCTGTATTCCTTATTTATCCACTGGGGCAATCTGGTTGGTTCTTTGCGCCGAGTTTTGGCGTAGCAGCGATATTTCGATTCATCCTTTTCTTCCAAGGATTTCATAATTGGACGTTGAACCCATTTCATATGATGGGAGTTGCCGGAGTATTAGGTGCGGCTCTGCTATGCGCTATTCATGGAGCGACCGTAGAAAACACTCTATTTGAGGACGGTGATGGTGCAAATACCTTCCGTGCTTTTAACCCAACTCAAGCTGAAGAAACTTATTCAATGGTCACTGCTAACCGCTTTTGGTCCCAAATCTTTGGTGTTGCTTTTTCCAATAAACGTTGGTTACATTTCTTTATGCTATTTGTACCCGTCACCGGTTTATGGATGAGTGCTATTGGCGTAGTTGGCTTGGCTCTGAACTTACGTGCCTATGACTTTGTTTCCCAGGAAATCCGTGCAGCGGAAGATCCTGAATTTGAGACTTTCTACACCAAAAATATTCTTTTAAACGAGGGTATTCGTGCGTGGATGGCAGCTCAGGATCAGCCTCATGAAAATCTTATATTCCCTGAGGAGGTTCTACCACGTGGAAACGCTCTTTAATGGAACTTTCGTTTTAGCTGGTCGTGACCAAGAAACCACCGGCTTTGCTTGGTGGGCTGGGAATGCCAGACTTATCAATTTGTCCGGTAAACTGCTTGGAGCTCATGTAGCTCATGCCGGATTAATCGTATTCTGGGCCGGAGCAATGAACCTATTTGAAGTGGCCCATTTCGTACCAGAAAAGCCCATGTATGAACAAGGGTTGATTTTACTTCCACACTTAGCTACTCTAGGTTGGGGAGTAGGGCCAGGGGGGGAAGTTCTAGATACTTTTCCGTACTTTGTATCTGGCGTACTTCACCTAATTTCCTCCGCAGTCTTAGGCTTCGGTGGCATTTATCACGCGCTTCTGGGACCCGAGACTCTTGAGGAATCTTTTCCATTCTTTGGTTATGTCTGGAAAGATAGAAATAAAATGACTACAATTTTGGGTATTCACTTAATTTTGTTAGGTCTAGGTGCTTTTCTTCTAGTACTCAAGGCTCTTTATTTTGGCGGTGTATATGATACCTGGGCCCCTGGGGGGGGAGATGTAAGAAAAATTACCAATTTGACCCTTAGTCCCAGTGTTATATTTGGTTATTTACTAAAATCTCCTTTTGGTGGAGAAGGGTGGATTGTTAGTGTAGATGATTTAGAAGATATAATTGGTGGGCATGTATGGTTGGGTTTTATTTGTGTATTTGGCGGAATTTGGCATATTTTAACCAAACCCTTCGCATGGGCTCGCCGTGCATTTGTATGGTCTGGAGAAGCTTACTTGTCTTATAGTTTAGCTGCTTTATCTGTCTTTGGTTTTATCGCTTGTTGTTTTGTATGGTTCAATAATACAGCTTATCCGAGTGAGTTTTATGGACCCACCGGGCCAGAAGCTTCTCAAGCTCAAGCATTTACTTTTCTAGTTAGAGACCAGCGTCTTGGAGCTAATGTGGGATCCGCTCAAGGACCCACAGGTTTAGGTAAATATCTAATGCGTTCCCCAACTGGGGAGGTTATCTTTGGAGGGGAAACTATGCGTTTTTGGGACCTTCGTGCTCCATGGTTAGAACCTCTAAGGGGCCCCAACGGTTTGGACTTGAGTAGGTTGAAAAAAGACATACAACCTTGGCAAGAACGACGCTCAGCAGAATATATGACCCACGCTCCTTTAGGCTCTTTAAATTCCGTGGGTGGCGTAGCTACCGAGATCAATGCAGTTAATTATGTCTCTCCTAGAAGTTGGTTATCAACTTCTCATTTTGTTCTAGGATTCTTCTTTTTTGTGGGCCATTTATGGCATGCAGGAAGAGCCCGAGCTGCTGCAGCAGGTTTTGAAAAGGGAATCGATCGTGATTTGGAACCTGTTCTTTACATGAACCCTCTTAACTAAGATTTTCTTATTTATACCTGTTCTACTTTTTTTCTGTTCTGGCTCGGTTATTCCATCTAGCCGAGCCATTCATTCCTTTTTATGAAAGAAAGATAAGGGACAGAAAAAAAAAATAAATAAAAATGAAAGAAACAAACGTATTCAATAAGCAAAAGGAGAGAGAGGGATTCGAACCCTCGATAGTTCCTAGAACTATACCGGTTTTCAAGACCGGAGCTATCAACCACTCAGCCATCTCTCCACAGCCTAATCCTTATTTTACTCCTACAAATAGAACATAGCCATATAAAAAATAAAAAGATTTATTAGCCTCTAGAAAGATATCAGATACAAGTTCCTTTTCGATATATCTCTGTATACTGTATACACGGATACAGGATCCGCTATACCCGCTTGTGAAATAAAGAGTAAATAATCTCTTCTCACCCCCATATCCAAATAAAAAAGCGGTTTAAGTAATAAATTTGAATTAAAGAGAAGAATCAATGGATTCATGATTAAACCCCTCCTACTTCTTGTATTTTTTTACAATTTTGGTTTAAGTGAGGGATCAAATATGTAGTCAACTTTATTTGATGGTAGCTTGGAGGATTAGAAATATGACTATTGCTTTCCAATTAGCTGTTTTTGCATTAATTGCGACTTCCTCAGTCTTAGTAATTAGTGTACCCCTTGTATTTGCTTCTCCTGATGGTTGGTCAAATAATAAAAATGTTGTATTTTCCGGTACATCATTATGGATTGGACTAGTCTTTCTCGTAGCTATTCTGAATTCTCTCATTTCTTAAATGAAATTTGGTTAATATTTATTAACCCCATAAAAAAGAAATAATAAAGGCCATTTCTTCTAAAAAATTAGAATAGTGAGACGTATTAAAACGCAATTTGCGTTCCGAATTGCTAGCTCTTCTCTTTCAGTATTATGAAATTCCATTCCCATTAGAATATTCATTGACAGATAATAAAAAAAGGAAAACTCTAATATAATAGAAAATGAAATGAAACGGTCGACCCAGACATAGAAGGTCGACCCAGGCGGATATACGCTATAAAATATATACCGTAGCGAGCGTAGTTCAATGGTAAAATATCTCCTTGCCAAGGAGAAGATACGGGTTCGATTCCCGCCGCTCGCCCGCTTAATTTATCAAAGTACTATGATAAAAAGTTTAGTCTAGTTAACTGTTTAACTACTTATATTAAATTAAGTATTAATTAGGTGTTAGTCTAGTGCCGTATCCCTTACTATCTTACCCTTCCTTTGCATCCCACTCAAAAAAAGAGGGCGCTCCAGAGGCAGAAATAGAACTCGCCAACAGAGCTCCAAAAATTGGGTATTAACTGAGACAAACAACGGGCAAACTTTTTTTAAAGGGAAGGGAGAGGTAGACTGTCCCTTTCGTTTCATTTTTATTTTCTGCAGGGTAGGGAGAGGCCTTGCGCCTTCTTTTTTTGAAGGCAAGTGACTTCGCAAACTGCTCAATTTTGCCCTCTAGGGCCGGGAACTAATGAATAAAAAAGGGTTGGATACGCCCCTCTACCATACATATCTAGAGAAATAGAATAGTCCTTTTATACAGACTGCTAAGTGCGGAGACGGGAATCGAACCCGTGACCTCAAGGTTATGAGCCTCGTGAGCTACCAAACTGCTCTACTCCGCTCTGGAGTACCAGAAACTGGTGGACAAAAAAGGCTTGAATACAAGCCTCTAACATGTCTAGACAAATAGAATACTCCTTTTATACAGAATGGAGCGGGTAGCGGGAATCGAACCCGCATCGTTAGCTTGGAAGGCTAGGGGTTATAGTCGACGTTGGTTGATTATTTTTAACGTCTCTAATTCAAAACCGAACATGAAATTTTGATTTCATTCGGCTCCTTTATGGATATTCTCACCACTTAACATCTATGTCAGCTTTTCTATTTGAATGGAACCAAAGCTCTCCGCTTTCTAGATGATCCTTATAGAGTAGGAGATAGAAATTCTATCTAAATTCATCTAATCTACTTACTTCGTTCCCTAATTTCATTCAAGAGATCCTGAGGAAAAGAATTGGGTTTCCACCGAGCTGAAACAATATGCGGATGGTTCTAGTAAACCAAAACTATCGTTTTTTAGCTATTTGGCTTCCTTATTCCTTATTTTAAGAAGATTTAGTTACGATTGGAAATCAACTTTTTTGTATCTTCATCCATAGATCCTTTACTCATATTTTCAAAATTGGAATACTTAATCCAATGCAAAATTATGCTTCGCGACTCTGTACTCATAATCCTATTTTTATTTTGGATGCAATTTAAATTAGTCTTTGGATACAAATCGCCAGAATGTATATTCTTCCTCAATATGCTATTGAGAGGAAAAGGATTTAATCCTTTATAAGAACTAAAGTTTTCATCGGAATATAAAAATAAAAAACTTAAGGATGCCTTAAGTATATCATTTCAAATTCAGTTATTAATAGAACGAATCACACTTTTACCACTAAACTATACCCGCTACATTGTAGATTATGGTATAAATGGTACCCTTTGTCAAGGATAGCCATTTGACAAGAAGGCTAATTCCCCCTTATTGAATCAGATGGAGAAGGTTCATGACACTGAGCCGTTGGTACTTCTACTTCGATCGCTCGCCTTTACTTTAGGATTTAGATAGCCCCTCTGGTCTGTAAAAAAAATCTTTTCTTACCATGCTAATAGCGCCTGAACCAAATGTATTTATTTTGATTAGGATCCTATTCTACGGTTACGACTACAATAATAATTATTTACTTTGCAAGGACGTAAGTGTGTCAGACTGCTAAATTGTTTTATTATTCCTACAATATAAACTAGGGGATATAGGGGGTAACACTGTCCCTATAAATTCCTTTTTTCCTTTTCTTTTTTGTCCAGAATTGAACAAAAAAGAAATTATGGAAGATGTTTTCTTCCCCCATTAAGTCCGAGCCATAGAGTAAGAGTGAGATGAGTTTTCCAAATTCATCATAGACTTTCCCTATGGCTTGATAGAAGTAAGCAGCAAAGAGTCGTAACTTAAAGAAAAAAACGGACAGGGCCGACAGATTTACCTGATGTAAAGAAGATCCTAAAAGTCTCTGATTAGTCGACTCTCTCCATTTAACACTTTCCTCTCTCTCCTTTTTTCCACTGACTCAATTCTAGTTTATTAGATTCTTGTTTAAAAGAATGCAAAAAGTTCAATAGAACTAAGAACACATAAAAAATAGCATAGAGGATCAAGGCCATTACCAAAAGTTCCTCCCAAGGATCCTATATCCTATTGGGTATCTGTTCCCCGCCTTTTCCCGCTAGGATCGGAAATCTTATATTTTCCATATCCATATACCGTTGAATCCTTGGGGTTCCAGAATCCGCCTATTTTACTAGTCTTCGGAAACGGAAAACCCTGAACCAAGAAGAGTTGGATATGTTATGTAGGGTATGTTTTTTTTTATTAATTTTATTTTGAGCTCTCAAGATATCGATATATACATATACAATCTCTACATAATGTCTCTCTCTCTATCTCTATATATTATATATATAATATGTACATTATGCAGTAGACCCATAATGGGAAATCCAAGTGGCTAATTTTTGAATTAAATAAAAAGCCCTTTTAACTCAGTGGTAGAGTAATGCCATGGTAAGGCATAAGTCATCGGTTCAAATCCGATAAAGGGCTTTTTAAATTAGTGGTAGAGTAATCTCGTGCTAAGACGTAAGTCGTTGGTTCGAATCTGATAGAGTACTTTTCTACTAAATTGATTCACTTTTTTTCTTTGTTTTTGAAACTTTCTCTATATTTTTAGAGAATTTTATGACTTAGTGCGGGATGGATGCATTTTTGGTATGAACACTAAATGAAGCACGGAGAATTAATCTATAACGATCAACTAAAAAAAATCCTAGATGAAAACATAACAGAAAAGTTGGAAAAACTCTTTGCTTTGGATCTATTTATACTTTTCGAGTATATTGACAATTCCAAAAAACTGCTCATACTATGATTATAGTATAATCACGAGCGGTTGTATATGGCCCTATCGTCTAGTGATGCCCCTATCGTCTAGTGGTTCAGGACATCTCTCTTTCAAGGAGGCAGCGGGGATTCGACTTCCCCTGGGGGTAGGGAGTATTATGAAAGGAGGTTAATCATAGATTAGCAAAAACCCTAGAATAAATTCTTCCTGGGTCGATGCCCGAGTGGTTAATGGGGACGGACTGTAAATTCGTTGACAATGTCTACGCTGGTTCAAATCCAGCTCGGCCCAAACCAAAAATCTAGGGCTTCGTGAGTATGAACTAAATCCTTTTGTTTTTCTTCCATAAAATAAAATGTCTGATCTATAGAAATAAAAGATAAAGAAAAAAGGGAAATTTTTTTTTCTAATCCATATCTCTCTCATTCCTTTCTTACAAACAAAAGAGTTTTTCTTATTGAAGGCTGGATTATTATCCATTTTTAGTGATAAAAAATCACGACATACTAGTTATGTCACTCTCACTATACCCACGTATAATATAATATGTGGGTATGTAGTATATGATTCGTCTATTTCTTAGAGTACGAAAGACGAATCGAATCTTCTTATGGTTCTATTTAAGAATGGGTATGCCATACACCCCGCGGGGATTGTAGTTCAATTGGTCAGAGCACCGCCCTGTCAAGGCGGAAGCTGCGGGTTCGAGCCCCGTCAGTCCCGAACTAGGGTTCAATGAATGGAGAAATTGATATTTCCTTTTTCCATGAAAAAAAGGGGCAGGGAGCAAGATCAAATACCCACAGGGCACCCTTACTTCACTTTTTTATTTTGCATCTCTCATTAAAGAGGGAGGGAGGGCATATAGGAATTTTTTTTTCACTACTCCCAATCGATAAAGAAAGACACACATACGATATGTGGATTAGTAGAATTTAGGATATTATATTACTCTATCTTTCTTTATGATGATACCATCCTCATCTTAATTTCCTATTCCACTCTTATGGAATAGAGTACCGGTATTTTACCGGAATCCATACATAAATCGTATTCCCTTTTTATTTCAGACCTCTTTTCCCCATCTCACTTCTACTGCTTATTTGGATGTCTATGTGACCCATAGAAAGTGAAAGTTGGTCATATAATACATACATAATTGTATGTATAACTATAAGAAAAAGGAAGGGAAATTGTATAAGATTAAGAAAGTATAAGATTAAGAAAGCTCGTGGGTTAGAGATATAGAAAAGAAAAAGTAGAAAAGGATTAAAAAAGAGGGAATTCCTAATCCAATCAAAAAACCCATTTTGGTCTTAGTGTGGATAGAGGATCTTCCTATGTTATACTATATAACTCTCATCCGTGAAATATAACTCTCATCCATGAATTGATTTGATAGATCCGATATTCATAATATTGAATTGATTCAGTATTATCAGAATGCAAGCCCTACCCTTGAATTTACAAGATACCCCTTTTTCCTCTCCATGGGATTACATCCCGAGTTATTGTGAAAATAAAAAATAAAGAGGTTATGGAAGTCAATATTCTCGCATTTATTGCTACTGCACTGTTCATTCTAGTTCCTACTTCTTTTTTACTTATTATTTATGTAAAAACAGTCAGCCAAAATAATTAATTGGAATTCCAATTAATCATTGAAGAAATTAAAAAGGGATTAAATAAAAAAAATCCAAGTCTTAAATGAAAGGATCTGGTTGGAATCTTAAAGTGTGGTAGAAAGAACTACATATAGTTTTTTCTACGACACTTTAGATTCTTTCTATTATATTATCTTTGAATCTACATAGAATAGATTAGTAGATTGAAATAGTTAAGTAGTCTAATTCAATTTCTTTTTTCATTGCATCCACTTAATTTCAATCAGGTCAAAATAAAAAAATCTAAGACAATTCTTGACCAAAGAATCCATGGAAGGAAAGAAAAATAATATGAAGAATAGACTATAGTAAAAAGTAAAAGGAAATGGAAAATGTGTGATATGCCGTGAATAGTTCCGTGGAAGAAAGTCTAATTTTCTTATGTATAGAACTTTTTTTAACCATTCGTCATTTCTAGTAGAAATTCTGAATTGGTATAATGGCTCTTTCTTACATTACAACTTACAATACAAGAGTTTCTTACAGGAGTGAAACAAAACTAAAGAAAAAGATTAAAGAATAACGTTTGACAAAATGATTAATGCAAAATGATCCATTAAAGAAAAGAATTGATACAACAATTTGATTACTTAATCAATTAGTAGTATCCCTAGAGTCCACTCCTTCCCCATACTACTAGTGAAAGAGAAAATGTAAAGACTACCATTAAAGCAGCCCAAGCGAGACTTACTATATCCATCTAAATTATGTCTCCTATTTCTATGAAGGGATTATTCTACTATTGATCAATAATCATAGTGGAATCAAGGGTACAGAGTCAAAAAGGGATTCCGCCCTAAGGCCATGGATCAATCAGTTCAAGGAATTTACTCCTAACAAATTCTTATAGGAATTCTGGTAGAATTAGAGAGCATTAAAAATACGAGATACTATAGCCCTTTTTTCCTTAAAAAAGAAAGAGTACGGGAATGATGTCCTGAATAGAAGAAGCGGGAATAGGAAGATTTTTTATTCCTTTTGTTACTCTTTTTTTTTTTTTTAAGCAAAGGACGCCCGAATATACCATAAAATTATCGATAGATAAATATTTATTGGATACCTACCTTACCTAATGTTTATTTTTGACCTAAACCCTGCAGCCTTGCTTTGTATCATTCTATGAAAGAATGAAGAGATTTTATCCATAATACAACTCCTAAATTGATTTTTGATCGACCTATTTAATCTGATTCTCGTTAGAATTAAGTAGTCCTTACTTTAGTGTATGTAGGTAACATAAGATGTACGATAAAAAAATGTATAATAATTAGTAAGTCTTGATATTCTTTCGTGGAGTCCCTTCTTGAATCTTAGATTGAAAAAAAAAAAGAATGCCCCTTAGGGACCTTTCTTTGGATACCAAGATTTCTGACATCTTATCCTCGTATTTTAAAATTATCAAATCGAATCTCAATTAAGAACCAATTCAAATTCATATAATAAAAGAATAAGGAAACACTACCTCACCCCTATTGATAACCATTTTGGCCACTACCGTCAAAACAAACCCTAACCCTAGTTTGAGGATAGAACTATGGTATGGTTTCTCTAAACCCAGTATCGGCAGGCCCAGTTACTCTCTTGCCCGAACTTATGCGAAGTAAAAATTTATCGAATTCGATCAGCACTATAAAAAAAACCTAAGTATTTTATTGATCAGGCGGCACCCAGATTTGAACTGGGGATAAAGGATTTGCAGTCCCCTGCCTTACCGCTTGGCCATGCCGCCAAAAAATCCGATCAAAAATCTAGAAAACAGCAAGTATTCATCCACGTTTTCTTACGAAAAGCCCCTTTTATTTTGAATATAATTCTACTTACTTTTTTCCAATCTTTTTCAAAAAATCTATTCCTGCTTTTTTTGATCCAGTTTCTATTATTCTCCTCGATAGATTCTATCTTAAAACATACATTGTTAACACAATAAAACTTCCCATTTCTTTCTATTGAGATGAAAAAGAAGAAAAAGTGGATTTCTATTCACAGGCTGCAAAATTCAGAATAAATTGGAACCGTTAACTAGAATTCTCTTTTTTTTATTGCAGTAGTGAACTACTCTTAAATCGGTATTATCTCCCCCCCCTTCAATGGCATAATAAAATATTATGGCTTTATGCTTAATCCGTGTATAGGTAAACTTTAGGTCCGAACAGCATTATTATCCAAAGATCCCCTTTATGTACATATCTCTATGGGGAATCATGCTTTAATTTTTCAAAGTATTAAATTAAATATCTTGAATAAAAAAAGGAAATTTGCTCTGATATAGAGTATAACCTGACTATCTTGGCGTACCCAAGTGAAATTACGATAAAAGAAAAGCATGGATATGGGGAGAGGTGGATAACTAGATTGGCATGTACTTAAAAAAGGGACTTACTTTATTTTAGAATTCCACAATGAAATACTGAATTTTCTAGCAATTATACTACTCCGATCCGAAATAAAAAAGAACCCTCAAATTATTTTGAGAAATTAAAGTAAGCACGCTATTCTAAATCGAAGTAAAGTCAAACTTTCTAGTATATTATATTACGGCTTTATTACATTCATAGAAAGGAGATAAAATGAGAAATCTTTGCCATCCAATCTGATTAGAATATCATAACATAAAGTATAAGTGGCAGAATTTTTTTTGTAGGAATGTTTTATCAATTCATTTTCATTTCATTTGTACCCCTGGCAAACTCGAACTTTCGTCCAAATGGTCTCTATTCATATGTATGAAATACATATATGAAATACGTATGTGGAGTTCCCTAGAATTTCATGTGATTCAGTAAACAGAATATAGATTCCATGATTGCTAGATCGATCCATAGGGATTGATGAAGAGTGAGCTGATAATGGAATTTTTCTTTGATAAACAGGAAACTTAAGATTAAGATGCTCCGGAATGGAAACGAGGGAATGTCCACAATACCCGGATTTAGTCAGATCCAATTCGAGGGATTTTGTAGGTTCATTAATCAAGCCTTGGCAGAAGAACTTGACAAGTTTCCAACAATTAAAGATCCAGATCACGAAATTGCATTTCAATTATTTGCGAAAGGATATCAACTGCTAGAACCCTCGATAAAAGAAAGAGATGCTGTGTATGAATCACTCACCTATTCTTCCGAATTATATGTATCTGCGAGATTAATTTTTGGTTTCGATGTGCAAAAGCAAACCATTTCTATCGGAAACATTCCTATAATGAATTCCTTAGGAACCTTTATTATAAATGGAATATACCGAATTGTGATCAATCAAATATTGCTAAGTCCTGGTATTTACTACCGCTCGGAATTAGATCATAAGGGAATTTCTATCTACACTGGCACTATAATATCAGATTGGGGGGGGAGATCGGAATTAGCAATTGATAAAAAAGAAAGGATATGGGCTCGCGTGAGTAGAAAACAAAAGATATCTATTCTAGTTCTATCATCAGCTATGGGTTCGAATCTAAGAGAAATTCTGGATAATGTTTCCTACCCTGAAATTTTCTTGTCTTTCCCGAATGCTAAAGAGAAGAAGAGGATTGAGTCAAAAGAAAAAGCTATTTTGGAGTTTTATCAACAATTTGCTTGTGTAGGTGGGGACCTGGTATTTTCGGAGTCCTTATGCGAGGAATTACAAAAGAAATTTTTTCAACAAAAATGTGAATTAGGAAGGATTGGTCGACGAAATATGAATCGGAGACTTAATCTTGATATTCCTCAGAACAATACATTCTTGTTACCACGAGATGTATTGGCCGCTACGGATCATTTGATTGGAATGAAATTTGGAACGGGTATACTTGACGATGACGATATGAATCACTTGAAAAATAAACGTATTCGTTCGGTTGCGGATCTGTTACAAGATCAATTCGGATTGGCTCTTGGTCGTTTACAACATGCAGTTCAAAAAACTATTCGTAGAGTATTCATACGTCAATCGAAACCGACTCCCCAAACTTTGGTAACTCCAACTTCAACTTCAATTTTATTAATAACTACTTATGAGACCTTTTTTGGCACATACCCGTTATCTCAAGTTTTTGATCAAACGAATCCATTGACACAAACTGTTCATGGGCGAAAAGTGAGTTGTTTAGGTCCTGGAGGGTTGACGGGGAGAACCGCAAGTTTTCGGAGCCGAGATATTCATCCGAGTCACTATGGGCGTATTTGTCCAATTGACACGTCTGAAGGAATCAATGTTGGACTTACTGGATCCTTAACAATTCATGCGAGAATTGATCACTTGTGGGGATCCATAGAGAGTCCGTTTTATGAAATATCTGCTGAGAAAGCAAAAGAAAAAAAAGAGAGACAGGTGGTTTATCTATCACCAAATAGAGATGAATATTATATGATAGCAGCAGGAAATTCTTTGTCCTTGAATCAAGGTATTCAGGAAGAACAGGTTGTTCCGGCTAGATACCGTCAAGAATTCTTGACTATTGCATGGGAACAGATTCATGTTAGAAGTATTTTTCCTTTCCAATATTTTTCTATTGGGGGTTCTCTCATTCCTTTTATTGAGCACAATGATGCGAATCGGGCTTTAATGAGTTCTAATATGCAGCGCCAAGCAGTTCCGCTTTCTCGGTCCGAGAAATGCATTGTTGGAACTGGATTGGAACGCCAAACAGCTCTAGATTCGAGGGTTTCCATTATAGCCGAACGCGAGGGAAAGATCATTTCTACTGATAGTCATAAGATACTTTTATCAAGTAGTGGGAAGACTATAAGTATTCCTTTAGTTAACCACCGTCGCTCTAACAAAAATACTTGTATGCACCAAAAACCCCGGGTTCCACGGGGTAAATCCATTAAAAAAGGACAAATTTTAGCAGAAGGAGCTGCTACAATTGGGGGCGAACTTGCTTTAGGAAAAAACGTATTAGTAGCTTATATGCCATGGGAAGGTTACAATTTTGAAGACGCAGTACTAATTAGCGAACGTTTGGTATATGAAGATATTTATACCTCTTTTCACATCCGGAAATATGAAATTCAGACGGATACGACAAGCCAGGGCTCCGCTGAAAAAATCACTAAAGAAATACCACATCTAGAAGAACATTTACTCCGCAATTTGGACAGAAATGGAGTTGTTAGGTTGGGATCCTGGGTAGAAACTGGTGATATTTTAGTAGGTAAATTAACGCCTCAGATAGCGAGCGAATCATCTTATATCGCGGAAGCTGGATTATTACGGGCCATATTTGGCCTTGAGGTTTCCACTTCAAAAGAAACTTCTCTGAAATTACCTATAGGTGGAAGAGGGCGCGTTATCGATGTGAAATGGATCCAAAGGGACCCGCTCGACATAATGGTTCGTGTATATATTTTACAGAAACGTGAAATCAAAGTTGGGGATAAAGTAGCCGGAAGACATGGGAATAAAGGGATCATTTCCAAAATTTTGCCTAGGCAAGATATGCCCTATTTGCAAGATGGAACACCCGTTGATATGGTCTTCAATCCCTTAGGAGTACCCTCCCGAATGAATGTGGGACAAATATTTGAAAGCTCGCTCGGATTAGCGGGGGATCTGCTAAAGAAACATTATAGAATAGCACCCTTTGATGAGAGATATGAGCAAGAGGCTTCAAGAAAACTTGTGTTTTCAGAATTATATGAAGCCAGTAAAGAAACAAAAAATCCATGGGTATTTGAACCCGAGTACCCGGGAAAAAGCAGAATATTTGATGGAAGAACAGGCGACCCCTTTGAGCAACCTGTTCTAATAGGGAAGTCCTATATCTTAAAATTAATTCATCAAGTTGATGAGAAAATTCATGGGCGTTCTACTGGGCCCTACTCACTTGTTACACAACAACCGGTTAGAGGAAGAGCCAAGCAAGGGGGACAACGAGTAGGAGAAATGGAAGTTTGGGCTTTAGAAGGATTTGGTGTTGCTCATATTTTACAAGAGATACTTACTTATAAATCTGACCATCTTATAGCTCGCCAAGAAATACTTAATGCTACGATCTGGGGAAAAAGAATACCTAATCATGAGGATCCTCCAGAATCTTTTCGAGTGCTCGTTCGAGAACTACGATCTTTGGCTCTAGAACTGAATCATTTCCTTGTATCTGAAAAGAACTTCCAGGTTAATAGGGAGGAAGTTTGATCGGAATAAATATAAATTCTTTTCTTATTTCTATTTTATGATTGACCAATATAAACATCAACAACTTCAAATTGGACTCGTTTCCCCTCAACAAATAAAGGCTTGGGCTAACAAAAACCTACCTAATGGAGAAGTCGTTGGCGAAGTCACAAGGCCCTCTACTTTTCATTATAAAACCGATAAACCAGAAAAAGATGGATTGTTTTGCGAAAGAATCTTTGGACCCATAAAAAGCGGGATTTGCGCTTGTGGCAATTCTCGAGCGAGCGGAGCTGAAAACGAAGACGAAAGATTTTGCCAAAAATGCGGGGTCGAATTTGTGGATTCTCGGATACGAAGATATCAAATGGGATACATCAAACTCGCATGTCCCGTGACTCATGTGTGGTATTTGAAAGGTCTTCCTAGTTATATCGCGAATCTTTTAGATAAACCTCTTAAGAAGTTGGAGGGCCTAGTATACGGCGATTTCTCTTTTGCTAGGCCCAGCACTAAAAAACCCACTTTTTTACGATTACGAGGTTTATTCGAAGAGGAAATTGCATCCTGTAACCACAGCATTTCTCCCTTTTTTTCTACCCCAGGCTTTGCAACATTTCGAAATCGGGAAATTGCGACAGGAGCAGGTGCTATTAGAGAACAATTAGCAGATTTGGATTTGCGAATTATTATAGAGAATTCTTTGGTCGAATGGAAGGAATTAGAAGACGAGGGGTATAGTGGAGATGAGTGGGAAGATAGAAAAAGACGAATAAGAAAAGTTTTTTTGATTAGACGCATGCAATTGGCGAAACATTTTATTCAAACAAATGTAGAACCAGAATGGATGGTTTTGTGCTTATTACCGGTTCTTCCTCCCGAATTGAGACCTATTGTTTATAGGTCTGGAGATAAAGTAGTGACTTCAGACATTAATGAACTTTATAAGAGAGTTATCCGTCGGAACAACAATCTTGCCTATCTATTAAAAAGAAGTGAATTAGCGCCAGCAGATTTAGTAATGTGCCAGGAAAAATTGGTACAAGAAGCCGTGGATACACTTCTTGATAGTGGGTCCCGCGGGCAACCGACGAGGGATGGTCACAATAAAGTATACAAATCACTTTCAGATGTAATTGAAGGTAAAGAGGGAAGGTTTCGCGAGACTCTGCTTGGGAAACGGGTCGATTACTCGGGGCGTTCTGTCATTGTTGTGGGTCCTTCGCTTTCATTACATCAATGTGGATTACCTCTAGAGATAGCAATAAAGCTTTTTCAGCTATTTGTAATTCGCGATTTAATCACGAAACGCGCCACTTCTAATGTAAGGATTGCTAAAAGGAAAATTTGGGAAAAAGAACCCATTGTATGGGAAATACTTCAAGAAGTTATGCGGGGACATCCTGTACTGTTAAATAGAGCACCTACCCTGCATAGATTAGGCATACAGGCCTTTCAACCCACTTTAGTAGAGGGGCGTACTATTTCTTTACACCCATTAGTGTGTAAGGGTTTCAATGCGGACTTTGATGGAGATCAAATGGCTGTTCATCTACCTTTATCCTTGGAAGCTCAGGCAGAAGCCCGTTTACTTATGTTTTCTCATATGAATCTCTTATCTCCCGCTATTGGGGATCCTATTTGCGTACCAACCCAAGACATGCTTATCGGGCTTTATGTATTAACGATTGGAAAGCGTCGAGGTATTTGTGCAAATAGATATAATAGTTGCAGAAACTACCCAAATCTAAAAGTAAATTACAATAATAATAATAATTTTAAATATAGGAAAGATAAAGAACCCCATTTTTCTAGTTCTTATGATGCACTGGGAGCTTATAGACAAAAACTAATCAGTTTAGATAGTCCCTTGTGGCTACGATGGAACCTGGATCAACGCGTCATTGGGTCAAGAGAAGTTCCGATTGAAGTTCAATATGAATCTTTGGGGACTTATCATGAGATTTATGCCCACTATCTAATAATGGGAAATAGAAAAAAAGAAATTCGTTCGATATACATTCGAACCACTCTTGGTCATATTTCTTTTTATAGAGAAATAGAGGAAGCCATACAAGGATTTAGTCAGGCCTATTCATACACTACCTAAACAAGAAAGTTAGATTCGGCGATGCCCCTCCCCTTTCGGGGGGCATTCCGATTTCCCTAGTATCATCATTATTTGCCACGCGAATCCAGATTGAGATTGAGGCAATTAAGTTAATTAAATTTTCGAATCACTGACTCAGGCCCATTGTCGAATCCTACTCAGCAATTGTCGAATCCTACTCAGCCGAAAAGGGGGTACTTATGTATGGCGGAACGGGCCAATCTGGTCTTTCATAATAAAGAGATAGACGGAACTGGTATGAAACGACTTATTAGCAGATTAATAGATCATTTTGGAATGGGATATACATCCCATATATACTGGATCAACTAAAGACTCTGGGCTTCCATCAAGCCACTACTACATCGATTTCGTTAGGAATCGAGGATCTTTTAACAATACCCTCTAAGGGATGGTTAGTCCAAGACGCGGAACAACAGAGTTTTCTTTTGGAGAAACACTATTATTATGGGGCTGTACACGCGGTAGAAAAATTACGCCAATCTGTTGAGATATGGTATGCGACAAGTGAATATTTGAAACAAGAAATGAATTCAAATTTTCGGATAACGGATCCTTCTAATCCAGTCTATCTAATGTCTTTTTCAGGAGCCAGAGGAAATGCATCTCAAGTACACCAATTAGTAGGTATGAGAGGATTAATGTCGGACCCTCAAGGACAAATGATTGATTTACCTATTCAAAGCAATTTACGCGAGGGACTTTCTTTGACAGAATATATAATTTCCTGCTATGGAGCCCGCAAAGGGGTTGTAGATACTGCTGTGCGAACAGCAGATGCTGGATATCTTACACGTAGACTTGTTGAAGTAGTTCAACATATTATTGTGCGTAGAAGAGATTGTGGTACTATCCGAGGTATTTCTGTAAGTCCTCAAAATGGGATGACGGAAAAACTTTTTGTCCAAACACTAATTGGTCGTGTATTAGCAGACGATATATATATCGGTTCACGATGCATTGCCGCGCGAAATCAAGATATTGGAATTGGATTAGTCAATCGATTCATAACTGCCTTTCGAGCACAACCATTTCGAGCACAACCAATATATATTAGAACCCCCTTTACTTGCCGAAGCACTTCTTGGATCTGTCAATTATGCTATGGCCGGAGTCCTACTCATAGTGATCTGGTCGAATTGGGAGAAGCCGTAGGTATTATTGCAGGTCAATCAATTGGGGAGCCAGGGACTCAACTAACATTAAGAACTTTTCATACTGGCGGAGTATTCACAGGGGGTACTGCCGACCTTGTACGATCCCCTTCGAATGGAAAAATAAAATTCAATGAGAATTTGGTTCACCCCACACGTACCCGTCATGGGCAGCCTGCTTTTCTATGTTATATAGACTTGCATGTAACTATTCAGAGTCAAGATATTCTATATAGTGTGAATATTCCCTCAAAAAGCTTGATTCTAGTGCAAAATGATCAATATGTAAAATCCGAACAAGTAATTGCGGAGATTCGTGCCGGAACGTCCACTTTACATTTTAAAGAAAGGGTACAAAAGCATATTTATTCTGAATCAGACGGCGAAATGCACTGGAGTACTGATGTTTACCATGCGCCCGAATATCAATATGGTAATCTTCGCCGATTACCAAAAACAAGCCATTTATGGATATTGTCAGTAAGTATGTGCAGATCCAGTATAGCGTCTTTTTCACTCCACAAGGATCAAGATCAAATGAATACTTATGGTAAAAAAGATAGGGAAATTCTTGATTATTCAACGTCGGATCGAATCATGTCCAATGGCCATTGGAATTTTATCTATCCTTCTATTTTTCAAGATAATTCAGATTTGTTGGCGAAAAAGCGAAGAAATAGGTTCGTCATTCCATTACAATATCATCAAGAACAAGAGAAAGAACTAATATCCTGTTTTGGGATTTCGATTGAAATCCCCCTTATGGGTGTTTTACGTAGAAATACTATTTTTGCTTATTTTGACGATCCCCGATACAGAAAAGATAAAAAGGGTTCAGGAATTGTTAAATTTAGATATAGGACCCTAGAAGAAGAATATAGGACTCGAGCGGAAGACTCAGAAGAGGAATATGAGACCCTAGAAGACGAATACAGGACCCGAGAGGACGAATATGAATATGAAACCCTAGAAGAATCTAAATATGGAATCCTAGAAGACGAATACGAATATGAAACCCTAGAAGACGAATATGGGAGCCCAGAAAACGAATATGGGAACCCAGAGAACGAATATAGGACTTTAGAGAAAGACTCAGAAGAGGAATATGGGAGCCCAGAGAGCAAATATAGGACCCAAGAGGACGAATATGGAACTCTAGAGGAAGACTCAGAAGACGAATATGGCAGCCCCGGGGAAAGCGCAGAGGAAAAATATGGTACTTTAGAGGAAGACTCAGAAGAAGATTCAGAGGACGAATACGAGAGCCCAGAGGAAGATTCCATCTTAAAAAAAGAGGGTTTGATTGAGCATCGAGGAACAAAAGAATTTAGTCTAAAATACCAAAAAGAAGTAGATCGGTTTTTTTTCATTCTTCAAGAACTTCATATCTTGCCGAGATCTTCATCCCTAAAGATACTTGACAATAGTATTATTGGAGTGAATACACAACTCACAAAAAATACAAGAAGTCGACTAGGCGGACTGGTCCGAGTGAAGAGAAAAAAAAGCCATACGGAACTCAAAATATTTTCCGGAGATATTCATTTTCCTGAAGAGGCGGATAAGATATTAGGTGGCTGTTTGATACCGCCAGAAAGACAAAAAAAAGATTCTAAGGAATCAAAAAAAAGGAAAAATTGGGTCTATGTTCAACGGAAAAAAATTCTCAAGAGCAAGGAAAAGTATTTTGTTTCCGTTCGCCCTACAGTGGCATATGAAATGGACGAAGGAAGAAATTTAGCAACACTTTTCCCGCAGGATCTCTTGCAAGAAGAAAATAATCTCCAAATTCGACTTGTCAATTTTATTTCTCATGAAAATAGCAAGTTAACTCAAAGAATTTATCACACAAATAGTCAATTTGTTAGAACTTGCTTAGTAGTGAATTGGGAACAAGAAGAAAAAGAAAAGGCTGGTGCTTCCCTTGTTGAGGTAAGAGCAAATGATCTTATTCGCGATTTCCTAAGAATTGAGTTAGTCAAGTCCACTATTTCGTATACACGAAAAAGGTATGGTAGGACAAGTGCAGGACCGATTCCCCATAATAGGTTAGATCGCGCCAATATCAATTCTTTTTATTCCAAGGCGAAGATTGAATCACTTAGCCAACATCCAGAAGCTATTGGCACTTTGTTGAATCGAAATAAAGAATACCACTCTTTGATGATTTTGTCGGCATCCAACTGTTCTCGAATTGGTTTATTCAAGAATTCAAAACATCCCAATGCGATAAAAGAATGGAATCCTAGAATTCCTATTCGAGAAATTTTTGGGCCCTTAGGCGCTATTGTAGCTAGTATATCGCATTTTTCTTCATCTTACTATTTACTAACGCATAATAAAATCCTGTTAAAAAAATATTTGTTCGTTGACAATTTAAAACAAACCTTCCAAGTACTTCAAGAACTTAAATACTCTTTAATAGATGAAAATAAAAGGATTTCTAATTTCGATAGTAACATAATGTTGGATCCATTCCTTTTGAATTGTCACTTTGTCCATCATGATTCTTGGGAAGAGACATTGGCAATAATTCACCTTGGACAATTTATTTGTGAAAATGTATGTCTATTTAAATCGCACATAAAAAAATCCGGTCAAATTTTCATTGTAAATATGAATTCCTTTGTTATAAGAGCAGCTAAACCTTATTTGGCCACTACAGGAGCAACTGTTAATGGTCATTATGGAGAAATCCTTTACAAGGGAGATAGGTTAGTTACGTTTATATATGAAAAATCGAGATCTAGTGACATAACGCAAGGTCTTCCAAAAGTGGAACAAATCTTTGAAGCGCGTTCAATTGATTCATTATCCCCGAATCTCGAAAGGAGAATTGAGGATTGGAATGAGCGTATACCAAGAATTCTTGGGGTCCCTTGGGGATTCTTGATTGGAGCTGAGCTAACCATAGCCCAAAGTCGTATCTCTTTGGTTAATAAAATCCAAAAGGTTTATCGATCCCAAGGGGTACAGATCCATAATAGACATATAGAGATTATTATACGCCAAGTAACATCAAAAGTGCGGGTTTCCGAAGATGGAATGTCTAATGTTTTTTCGCCTGGGGAATTAATCGGACTATTGCGAGCGGAACGAGCAGGACGAGCTTTGGATGAATCGATCTATTATCGGGCAATCTTATTGGGAATAACAAGGGCTTCCCTGAATACCCAAAGTTTCATATCTGAAGCAAGTTTTCAAGAAACTGCTCGAGTTTTAGCAAAAGCTGCCCTACGAGGTCGCATTGATTGGTTGAAAGGCTTGAAAGAAAACGTAGTTCTGGGGGGGATTATACCTGTTGGTACCGGATTCCAAAAATTTGTGCATCGTTCCCCACAAGACAAGAACCTTTATTTCGAAATAAAAAAAAAAAATCTATTCGCGTCGGAAATGAGAGATTTTTTGTTTCTCCATACAGAATTAGTTTCTTCAGATTCTGACGTAACAAACAATTTTTATGAGACATAAGAACCCCCATAAAAATATTTTTTACTTTACTAGACTTTTGAACTTAGAACACTAACAGGTCAAATTTTAGATTTTTAAGATTTTTATTTTAATAAGTAAAACAAGTCAGTTAATTCATTAAGGTGGTTATGTTTATACCATGTATCAATGGCCAACTCTTATCTTAGTACAAGGTTCTCTCGGAACAATTATTATTTATTTCAAGCTATTTCGGATCTTTCTTAATCTTCAAAAAGAACTAAATTCCGTAATGGAATGGTAGGATTAAAAAAAAGGAAGTGTGGAAAAAATGACAAGAAGATATTGGAACATTAATTTGAAAGAGATGATAGAAGCAGGAGTTCATTTTGGTCATGGTATTAAGAAATGGAATCCTAAAATGGCCCCTTACATTTCGGCAAAGCGTAAAGGTACTCATATTATAAATCTCGCTAGAACGGCTCGTTTTTTATCAGAAGCTTGTGATTTAGTTTTTGATGCAGCAAGTCAGGGAAAAAGTTTCTTAATTGTTGGTACCAAAAAAAGAGCAACAGATTTAGTAGCATCAGCTGCAATAAGGGCTCGTTGTCATTATGTTAATAAAAAGTGGTTCAGTGGTATGTTAACGAATTGGTCGATTACGAAAACTAGACTTTCTCAATTTAGAGACTTAAGAGCAGAAGAAAAAATGGGAAAATTCCACCATCTCCCAAAAAGAGATGTGGCAATCTTGAAGAGAAAATTATCTACTTTGCAAAGGTATCTCGGCGGGATCAAATATATGACGAGATTGCCAGACATTGTGATCGTCCTTGATCAGCAAAAAGAGTATATAGCTCTTCGGGAATGTGCCATTTTGGGGATTCCTACTATTTCTTTAGTCGATACAAATTGTGACCCGGATCTCGCGAATATATCGATTCCAGCCAACGATGACACTATGACTTCAATTCGATTGATTCTTAACAAATTAGTATTTTCAATTTGTGAGGGCCGTTCTCTCTATATAAGAAATCGTTGATTAAGAATATATAGTGAATTCTTGGGCAACTGCGTAAATTTATGGAATCACTTACTTTACTATATCTTTTTTTTTGCATAGAATTTTTTTTGCATAGAAAAAAGAAGGGGAATATTGATATATATTAGAGGGTATTGATATATATTATGATCTGATGTGCTTTCTTGGTATCCTAAATATAAGATTAATACTTCAAGTTGCTGAGTTGAGAAAGAGATGGTTGAATCAAAAGAATTCCTTTTTTGAAGTTCAATTTTTATCAGAGGACAATATGAATATTATACCTTGTTCCATTAAAACACTCAAGGGGTTATACGATATATCGGGTGTAGAAGTAGGCCAACACTTCTATTGGCAAATAGGAGGTTTCCAAATTCATGCCCAAGTACTCATCACTTCTTGGGTCGTAATTACTATCTTGCTAGGTTCAGTTGTCATAGCTGTTCGGAATCCACAAACCATCCCGACCGACGGTCAGAATTTTTTTGAATATGTCCTTGAGTTTATTCGAGACTTGAGCAAAACTCAGATTGGAGAAGAATATGGTCCCTGGGTTCCCTTTATTGGAACTATGTTCCTTTTTATTTTTGTTTCGAATTGGTCGGGTGCTCTTTTACCTTGGAAAATTATAGAGTTACCCCATGGGGAATTAGCAGCGCCCACGAATGATATAAATACTACTGTTGCTTTAGCTTTACTCACGTCAGCGGCATATTTTTATGCTGGTCTTAGCAAAAAAGGATTGAGCTATTTCGAGAAATATATTAAACCAACTCCAATCCTTTTACCAATTAACATCCTAGAAGATTTCACAAAACCATTATCGCTTAGCTTTCGACTTTTCGGGAATATATTGGCGGATGAATTAGTCGTTGTTGTTCTTGTTTCTTTAGTCCCCTTAGTAATCCCTATACCGGTCATGTTTCTTGGATTATTTACAAGCGGTATTCAAGCTCTTATTTTTGCAACATTAGCCGCAGCCTATATAGGTGAATCCATGGAGGGTCATCATTGAATTGACTCTTTTTGGAAATAGTATTTTTTTTTTTTGCAGCTTAGCTCAATTCATGCATGGTTCCAGATAATCTGCTTGGTTGCAAAAAAATAGTTAGAAATGCGTATGAATATATAGCCTAGAGTTGTAGGAGAGAGAATAGAATAGACTATATTATGGAATTTTCAAAGTATATATGCATTAAGGAGGGTGGAGTCAGGCTAGATCTATACTATAATATCCTTAATGTCTATAAGTGGAGTCCTCTTTTATGCAGGTTTCCACTTTAAGCAATGATTTTAGAATCCGATTCAATAGAAAATGAGAAAATATGCAAACAAAATAGAAGAAACAAATGTATATATATAGGATATTATATTATATATTCCTAGGTTAGATTCATTATCTAATCCGATATATGGATATGGAATTCCCTTCTATGTAGTTCGGACAATTCACATTATCATTTCAATTTGATTTCAATTTGTACTTTTTAGTTACTTTACTTCTCCCCAATAGAGCTTAGAAGTAAGAATTTATTGGTTGATTGTATCCTTAACCATTTCTTTTTTTTGACACGAGGAACTACTCACCATGAATCCACTAATTGCTGCTGCTTCTGTTATTGCTGCTGGATTGGCCGTAGGGCTTGCTTCTATTGGACCTGGAGTTGGTCAAGGTACTGCTGCAGGACAAGCTGTAGAAGGTATTGCGAGACAGCCAGAAGCAGAAGGTAAAATACGAGGTACTTTATTGCTTAGTCTAGCTTTTATGGAAGCTTTAACAATTTATGGACTAGTTGTGGCACTAGCGCTTTTATTTGCGAACCCTTTTGTTTAATCTTAAAAAAAAAATTCTTTCGATTTCGATTAGATACTTTTTTCTTTTTTTAGTAAATTGGTATTTGCTTCCACAATTCCAATTATATCAATACTTTATTTAATTTACTCCTATTTATTACTCCTGGAATTATCTATTTATCGGGACAGATAATACCCCATTCTAGGAAGGGCTGAGTTGAGTATTATTAATTTAGAAGATATGCTCACCTTCTTATTTCCCGTCCTTAGTTTAGGAAAGTGGAAAGTTTTTTCCTTTTATTTTAGGAATTTTGGGAACAGAACATTTCAACAAAGGAAGTCTTTCACCGGTCAAACAAGACGTAAGACTTAATCTAAAAGAAATTACTAGATTGAATCTATTTGCATTAAAAAAACCGATCAAAAAAGGGCGAGCGAAGTAAGTGATCGAAAAACTTTGTTCTTTGTTCGTCCTATCTATAAGAGGAGAGCATATGAAAAATGTAACCCATTCTTTCGTTTTTTTAGCTCACTGGCCATCCGCTGGCAGTTTCGGGCTTAATACCGATATTTTAGCAACAAATCTAATAAATCTAACTGTAGTGGTTGGTGTTTTGATTTTTTTTGGAAAGGGAGTGTGTGCGAGTTGTCTATTTCAAGAATAGATTGGATCTATCCGGCTGCACTTTATAATATTTTTTAGTATTTTTCGGATAAATAAGAAAAGGGTGCACGATCTCGACGAATTACTTCTGAATAAATTCAGAAATCATATGGAAGAACCATAGCATTTCGCGACTCATTGGTAAATCAACTTTGATTCTCTATAAACCAAGAATGTGAGACCATTAACACGGTTAAAGCTAAACTGCTTGAAGTCCAGGCAAAAAGAGGTACTCTTTCTACAACTATATTAGTATTAGTACCAATTTAAACGGGAAATAGCTAATGTAAAATTTATCTGATATAGAACACTCATATCGATAAAATGGTTTGAACTATTTACTAGAAAAAAAAGGGGGCACCCTGCCCTTTTTTAACCAATGCCGAATCGACGACCTATGTATAAAAAAGAGAAATTTTTTGGATTTGAAGAAAAAAAAAATAAAAAAGAATTCTATTAATTTTCATTTTCCATTTATTTAGTTAGTTTTTCTTAATGAAATTGAAATTATTAACTAGAGGGCAAATAAAAATAAAGAAACAACTTTGCTGACCATGATATATTTTTATCTAGGCGGAAGAGTCCTCTTAATATTTATCTAGTCTTATATAGGTTTCGGTATATTGAAATATAAACATAAAAAAGAAGATAGAGGATAGGCTCATTACTTAAAAAAAAGATATGGAAATAGCTATAGAAAAAAAAAAAGGAGCGTGAGAGCCAAATGAATCGAAAGATTCATGTTTGGTTCGGGAAGAGATCATAAAAGTTGTAAACTTACAAAATAATCTACTTTCATTAAAAGATTTATTAGATAATCGAAAACAGAGGATCTTGAGTACTATTCGAAATTCAGAAGAATTGCGTAGAGGGACCATTGAGCAACTCGAAAAAGCTCGGATTCGATTACAGAAAGTCGAACTAGAAGCGGATGAGTATCGAATGAATGGATACTCTGAGATAGAACGAGAAAAAGCAAATTTGATTAATGCTACTTCTATTAGTTTGGAACAATTGGAAAAGTCTAAAAACGAAACCCTTTATTTTGAAAAACAAAGGGCAATGAATCAGGTCCGACAGCGGGTTTTCCAACAGGCCGTACAAGGAGCTCTAGGAACTCTGAATAGTTGTTTGAATACCGAGTTACATTTCCGTACGATTCGTGCTAATATTGGCATTCTCGGGTCCCTGGAATGGAAGAAATAATTAAATTAATTAGGCCTTGAACTTCTACTTTCGTTTAGAATTTAGGCATTATTTTTCCCCTTGCTTCCGAAAAAAGAGTCAAGAAACACTAATGGCAACCCTTCGAGTCGACGAAATTCATAAAATTCTCCGCGAACGTATTGAACAATATAATAGGAAAGTAGGGATTGAGAATATAGGTCGCGTAGTTCAAGTGGGGGATGGGTATTGCTCGTATTATAGGTCTTGGTGAAATAATGTCAGGTGAATTAGTCGAATTTGCAGAAGGTACTAGGGGTATTGCTCTGAATTTGGAATCCAAAAATGTTGGGATTGTATTAATGGGCGATGGGTTGATGATACAAGAGGGAAGTTTTGTAAAAGCAACAGGAAGAATTGCTCAGATACCCGTGAGTGAGGCTTACTTGGGTCGTGTTGTAAATGCTCTGGCTAAACCTATTGATGGGAAAGGCGAAATTATAGCTTCCGAATCTCGCTTAATTGAATCTCCTGCTCCAAGTATAATTTCCAGGCGTTCCGTATACGAACCTCTTCAAACAGGGCTTATTGCTATCGATTCGATGATCCCTATAGGGCGCGGTCAGCGAGAGTTAATTATTGGGGACAGACAGACTGGCAAAACAGCAGTAGCCACAGATACAATTCTCAATCAAAAAGGGCAAGGTGTAATATGTGTTTATGTAGCTATCGGTCAAAGAGCATCCTCCGTAGCTCAAGTAGTAACTACTTTCCATGAGGAGGGGGCCATGGAATACACTATTGTAGTAGCTGAAATGGCGGATTCACCTGCTACATTACAATACCTCGCTCCTTATACGGGAGCAGCCCTGGCTGAGTATTTTATGTACCGCGAACGGCATACTTTAATAATTTATGATGATCTCTCCAAACAGGCACAAGCTTATCGCCAAATGTCCCTTCTATTAAGAAGACCTCCCGGACGTGAGGCTTATCCAGGGGATGTTTTTTATTTGCATTCACGCCTTTTAGAAAGAGCCGCTAAATTAAATTCTCTTTTAGGCGAAGGAAGTATGACCGCTTTACCAATAGTTGAGACTCAATCTGGAGACGTTTCCGCCTATATTCCTACTAATGTAATCTCCATTACAGATGGACAAATATTCTTATCTGCGGATCTATTCAATGCCGGAATTCGACCCGCTATTAATGTGGGTATTTCTGTTTCCAGAGTAGGATCCGCGGCTCAAATTAAAGCCATGAAACAAGTAGCTGGCAAATCAAAATTGGAACTAGCGCAATTCGCAGAGTTACAAGCCTTTGCACAATTCGCCTCTGCTCTCGATAAAACAAGTCAGAATCAATTGGCAAGGGGTCGACGATTAAGGGAATTGCTTAAACAATCCCAGGCAAATCCTCTCCCAGTGGAAGAGCAGATAGCTACTATTTATACCGGAACAAGAGGATATCTTGATTCGTTAGAAATTGAACAGGTAAATAAATTTCTGGATGAGTTACGTAAACATCTAAAAGATACTAAACCTCAATTCCAAGAAATTATATCTTCTAGCAAGACATTCACCGAGCAAGCGGAAATCCTTTTGAAGGAAGCTATTCAGGAACAGCTGGAACGGTTTTCTCTTCAGTAACAAATAAATTTTGCATGTCTACTCTTGTTAGTAGAATAGGAATCGTTGAGAAAGCTTTTTCATTTGAATCATGCAAAAAAGTTTTCTTTGTTTTTAGTTTAGTATAGTTATTTAAAGAATAGATAGAAATAAGATTGCGTCCAATAGGATTTGAACCTATACCAAAGGTTTAGAAGACCTCTGTCCTATCCATTAGACAATGGACGCTTTTCTTTCATATTTTATTCTTTCTTTTATTTTTTTGCTTCTTCCGAGAAAAAACTGTTAGACCAAAACTCTTTTAGGAAATCAAAAAATCCAGATACAAATGCATGATGTATATATTATATCATGCATATATCATAAAGAAGGAGTATGGAGGCGGTAGTGGGAATCGAACCCGCAACCCCAAGGTTATGAGCCTTATGAGCTACCAAACTGCTCTATACTCTTAAACTAAAGAGGGGTAACTAGTGGATAAAAGAGGGTTGGATACGCCCCTCTACCAATATCTATACAAATAGAATAGTCCATTTATACAGAATGGTAAAGAGGGCTCCTCTATGATTATCAATTCCAGAAATCCATACAAATACGAAAGGGTATTTTATCCTTACCAACTGGATCTTGTTGCACCCGGTAACAAACATTCATAAACCATTTCTCGAAGTACGTGTCCGGATAGCCCAAAATGTCGATAGTTAGCTCTAGGTCTTCCGGTCAAAAAACAACGTCGATGAAGGCGTGTAGGTGCACTATTACGCGGTAGGGATTGCAATTTTTCTCGCATTTTCGTTTTTTCACTCAAACTCAAGGGAGAAACTTTGCTTCTTATCTTTTTTTTTAAAGATTGACGAATCAAATGATATTTCTGTTCTAATTTCTGCCGCTTCTTCTCCCTCTGAATCAAACTTTTTTTTGCCATAATGTGTCGTTGCTATTATTACCAAGTATACGGTTCTAATCCTAGATGGAAAAATAAATAGAAAAAGAAATCTAAAAAGGCAGATCCTCCCTCTCTATCAAGAGTAATGAACTAGGTGCTGATACAGTACAAAAAAACAAACTAAATTAACCAAACTTGCCTGATGTTGAGGCAATCAAGAAAGCTGCATAAGTGAATATATAACCCACGGAAAAGTGAGCTAATCCAACCAATCTTGCTTGCACAATGGAAAGAGCCACGGGCTTATCTCTCCAGCGAATTAAATTAGCTAAAGGTGTGCGTTCATGAGCCCATGCTAAAGTCTCAATTAATTCCTGCCAATACCCCCGCCAGGAAATTAAGAACATAAATCCAGTAGCCCAAACAAGATGTCCAAATAAGAACATCCACGCCCATACCGATAAACTATTCATCCCAAAAGGATTATATCCATTGATAAGTTGTGAAGAGTTTAACCATAGGTAATCTCTTAACCATCCCATCAAATAAGTGGAGGATTCATTAAATTGTGAAACGTTGCCCTGCCATAATGTGATATGTTTCCAATGCCAATAAAAAGTAACCCACCCAATGGTATTTAACATCCAGAAAACTGCCAAATAAAATGCGTCCCAAGCAGAAATATCACAAGTACCGCCGCGCCCTGGGCCGTCACAAGGAAAACTATATCCAAAATCCTTTTTATCTGGCATTAATTTGGAACCGCGTGCATCTAAAGCGCCCTTTACTAAAATCAATGTAGTTGTATGCAAACCTAGAGCAATAGCATGATGAACCAAGAAATCCCCAGGTCCTATTGTTAAGAAAAGCGAATTACTATTCTCATTAACAGCATTCAACCATCCGGGCAACCATAGGCTTCGACCCGCATTGAAAGCGGGGCCATTCGTTGAAGATAAGAGTATATCGAACCCATATGTCGTCTTGCCATGAGCAGATTGTATCCATTGGGCAAATATAGGTTCGATCAAGATTTGCTTTTCTGGAGTACCAAAAGCAAGCATGACGTCGTTATGAACATAAAGGCCCAAGGTATGGAATCCTAGAAAGAGGCTAGCCCAACTTAAATGAGATATGATAGCTTCTTTATGGTCTAACATTCTTGCCAATACATTATCCTCATTCTGTTCCGGATTGTAATCCCTAATGAAAAAAATAGCTCCATGAGCAAAAGCCCCTGTCATGATGAACCCTGCAATATATTGGTGATGAGTATATAAAGCAGCTTGAGTAGTAAAGTCTTGTGCTATGAATGCATAAGGAGGTAAAGAGTACATATGTTGAGCTACTAAGGAAGTAATAACCCCTAAAGAAGCTAGAGCAAGACCTAACTGAAAATGAATCGAATTGTTGATTGTGTCATAAAGGCCCTTATGCCCACGCCCTAATCGACCCCCCGGAGGAGTATGCGCTTCTAAAAGATCTTTAATACTGTGCCCAATTCCGAAGTTAGTTCGATACATGTGACCGGCAATGAGAAAAATAAATGCAATAGCTAAATGATGGTGAGCCATATCGGTCAGCCACAAACTTTGTGTTTGTGGATGGAATCCCCCAAGAAGAGTTAGAATGGCAGTTCCCGCTCCTTGAGCGGTACCAAATAAATGATTACTCGAATCAGGGTTTTGGGCATAAAGATTCCATTGACCCGTCAAAAGGGGTCCCAACCCCTGGGGATAGGGTAATACATCTAAGAAATTATTCCATCGAACGTACTCCCCCCTGGATGCGGGAATAGCAACATGAACTAAATGTCCTGTCCAAGCCAAAGAACTTACCCCGAAAAGTCCTGACAAATGATGATTGAGACGAGATTCCGCGTTTTTGAACCACGAAAGGCTTGGTTTCCATTTGGGTTGTAGATGTAACCAACCCGCTATTAAGGACAGCGTAGAAAGAAATAATAGAAAAAGAGCTCCAGTATAAAGATCCTCATTGGTGCGTAATCCTATTGTATACCACCACTGATAAACTCCAGAATAAGCAATATTCACTGGACCAGCAGCACCTCCTCGAGTAAAGGCTTCCACAGCGGGTTGACCAAAATGAGGATCCCAAATCGCATGAGCAATAGGTCTTACGTGTAAAGGATCCTGTATCCATGATTCAAAATTTCCTTGCCAAGCTACATGAAACAGATTTCCGGACGTCCATAGAAAGATTATTGCTAATTGCCCAAAGTGAGAAGCAAAAATGTTCTGATAAAGACGTTCTTCAGTAATATCATCATGACTTTCGAAATCATGTGCGGTAGCAATACCAAACCAAATACGACGAGTAGTGGGGTCCTGAGCTAAGCCTTGGCTAAACCTGGGAAATCTTAATTCCATAATGCCTTTCAAATCCTCCTAGCCACTATCCTACTGCAATAATTCTCGCTAAGAAGAATGCCCATGTCGTGGCAATTCCACCCAGAAGGTAATGGGTTACTCCTACAGCGCGTCCTTGTATAATGCTCAAGGCTCTAGGCTGAGTAGCAGGAGCAACTTTTAATTTGTTATGAGCCCAAACGATAGATTCAATGAGTTCTTGCCAATAACCACGGCCGCTGAATAAAAACATTAAACTGAAGGCCCAGACAAAATGAGCACCTAAGAAAAAAAGACCATATGCAGATAATGAAGAACCATAAGACTGAATGACTTGCGATGCCTGTGCCCACAAGAAATCTCGAAGCCACCCATTAATCGTAATGGAACTCTGTGCAAAGTTTCCCCCTGTAATATGAGTTACCACCCCTTGATCACTTATAGTACCCCAAACATCCGACTGCATTTTCCAACTGAAATGGAAAATGACTACCGAAATTGCATTGTACATCCAGAATAAACCTAAGAAAACATGATCCCAGGCGGATACTTGACATGTTCCCCCTCGGCCAGGCCCATCGCAAGGAAAGCGAAAACCTAGATTTGCTTTATCGGGTATCAAACGGGAACTCCGAGCAAATAAAACACCTTTCAAAAGTATTAATACAGTCACATGTATGGTAAATGCATGAATGTGATGGACTAAAAAATCTGCGGTTCCTAATGGAATAGGTAACAAAGCCACTTTGCCACCTACTGCTACTAACTCGCCGCCTCCCCACGTTAAGCTAGTACTTGTTGTTGCACCAGGAGCTGTTACGCCAGGCGCAGTAGCATGGATATTTTGTACCCATTGAGCAAAGATAGGTTGTAATTGTATGGCAGTATCCGAAAACATATCTTGTGGACGGCCTAAAGCACTCATGGTATCATTATGAATGTACAAGCCAAAACTGTGAAAACCTAGAAATATACATACCCAGTTAAGGTGGGATATGATTGCATCGCGGTGTCTAAGGACGCGATCTAATAGATCGTTGTATCGAGTAGTTGGATCATAGTCTCTTACCATAAAAATTGCTGCATGTGCAGCAGCACCGACTATTAGAAATCCGCCAATCCACATGTGGTGTGTGAACAAGGAAAGTTGTGTACCATAGTCAGTAGCTAGGTATGGATAGGGAGGCATAGAATACATATGATGAGCTACAACAATGGTTGTAGAGCCTAGCATAGCTAGGTTAAGAGATAATTGAGCATGCCATGACGTTGTTAAGATTTCATAAAGACCCTTATGGCCTTGTCCTGTAAATGGGCCCTTGTGAGCCTCCAAAATATCTTTAAGTCCATGGCCAATACCCCAATTGGTCCTATACATATGACCTGCGATTAGGAAAAGAATAGCAATAGCTAAATGATGGTGCGCAATATCGGTCAGCCAGAGACCACCGGTTACTGGATCTAGTCCTCCGCGAAAAGTCAGAAATTCTGCGTATTTGGACCAATTTAAAGTGAAAAAAGGGGTTGCTCCTTCGGCAAAACTAGGATAAAGTTGAGCCAAAAGGTCCCGATTCAAGATAAATTCATGAGGAAGTGGTATCTCTTTAGGATCCACCCCAGCGTCAAGAAATTGGTTAATTGGTAAAGATACATGAATTTGGTGCCCCGCCCAAGAAAGAGACCCAAGTCCTAATAATCCCGCTAAGTGGTGATTCAACATGGATTCTACATCTTGGAACCAGGCCAATTTGGGAGCGGCTTTGTGATAATGGAACCAACCAGCAAAAAGCATTAACGCTGCAAAAATCAATGCACCAATTGCAGTACAATAGAGTTGTAATTCACTAGTTATTCCAGATGCTCGCCAAAGCTGAAAAAAACCAGAGGTTATTTGGATTCCTCGGAAACCCCCGCCTACATCACCATTCAATATTTCTTGCCCTACTATAGGCCAAACTACCTGAGCACTGGGTCCAATGTGAGTAGGATCACTTAGCCATGCTTCATAATTGGAAAAACGGGCGCCATGAAAGTACATGCCACTCAACCAAAGAAAGATAATGGAAAGTTGCCCGAAATGAGCACTAAAGACTTTTCGAGAAATCTCCTCCAAATCACCAGTATGACTATCGAAATCGTGAGCATCAGCATGTAGGTTCCAGATCCAAGTGGTAGTATCAGGGCCCTTAGCTAGTGTTCTTGAGAAATGGCCGGGTCTGGCCCATTCCTCAAAAGATGTTTTTACAGGATCCCTATCCACAACAATTTTTACTTCTGGTTCCGGCGAACGAATAATCATTAAGTCCTCCTCTTTCCGGACAAGACATACAAAGAGACCCGCCAACTGTCTTTTTAGTGAATCTTTGAAAGATATATATTTTGAAAGATAGATTTTGAAAGATAGATTTTGAAAGATAGATATTGTGATTAGTTCTTTTCTTTACTATCTACCATCCTTCTATTTTTTTTTTAGTTATTCACTGGAGCAATTATATATTGAAGTCAATCCGAGGCAAGTGTTCGGGTCTATTATGACATAAAGATTAGGTGCCTAACGGACATTGTTTATCTTGAAAAACAAATATTTCTCGACGTAAGAAAAAAATCTTTTTTATTTTTAATTTAAGAAACTAGTGTATTTTTTTTGAGGGCATAAGCTCCTATCTATATCTACTTTCCTTGAGCATAATATAGGGTTTTTTATTTGATTCTAAATTCCAAGATAACTCATTAGAATTATTAATAAGATGGTCCTAATATATTAGCAATATTTAGATTGCCCCCTCTTTTTATTCACTTTATTACTTCTATTCTAGACCCTATCCCTATGGTTTATTCTTATGAAATATCATATAAAATAGAAGGTATAAGAAATGGATATAATGAAATTCTTGATTCGATCTTACGACCTAATTTATTTGATTAATGGATCAACAACCAAACCACCCATTTTATGAAAAAGAAGGAGCATGGTCTTATTCAAATTCAAAGCGCTTCGTAATCTTCAACCAGTTCTGTGCTTCAATATAATTTCCCGGAGTAAGCGCTATAGCTTGTTTCCAATATTCAGCAGCTTGATCAAACCAAGCTTCCGCAATTTCCGAATCACCCTGTAGAATGGCCTGTTCTCCTCGGTCGGAATAGGAAGTTCCTTCCCTTAGAACCGTACTTGAGAGTTTCCTACCTCATACGGCTCAGAAATTGCTATCTGAATTTCCCCTATCTTAACTGAATTCGATTTATCAAAAATCGATCCAATTTGTTCTTGGGTTAAGCAGAAGAAATTAATTACCTAAGTTTCAAACCCTAATTTTTATCAATAATCAGTTTGATCTTTTTTCCCACCTTCAGAAGAATGAAGCATAGATAGATATAGAGCCTTCGTTCAAATTTTCTGAGAGGTAACTATCCCGGTTTCATATATGAAATCTCTATAGAATCCTTGAAAAAGACTTTTTTCCATAAGAAAGAAAAAAGAACTTACTATCTTTGGGATCTGATACTACACCGCTGCTTAATCCCTTAGTGGATCGGCTCTATTACATAAGCGGATTCCTAAATTTTGCCCCATATCATGGGATAAGTAAGCAGTTTTTTTTAGTTGTATCGACCCAGTCGCTCACTAATTGATCTTTACGGTGCTTTCTCTATCAATTTGAGAAACTTTATCCATAGAGTAGTAGTATAGGCCATACTTTCTTCGTTTTTTGATTCTCGTGAAGTGTCCTTCCTTCCTACAGCTGATAGGGAAAAATCGTTGTTTTTACGATCCCTATGTAGAAAGCCCTTTTTTTCTAGTATTTACTAGAAAATTTGATCCTCTCTTTTTTTTTTTTCTTTCTATAGTGGAGATAGTCGCACGTAATGACAGATCACGGCCATATTATTAAAAGCTTGCGGTAAGAAGGGGTTTCGTTCTAGTGCCCGGAAATAATATTCCAAAGCCTTTGTATGCTCTCCATTGCTTGTGTGTATAAGGCCTATGTTATAGAGTATATAACTTCGATCATAGGGATCGATTTCTAGTCGCGTAGCTTCATAATAATTTTGCAAAGCTTCCGCATAATTTCCTTCGGATTGAGCCAACATCCGTTACGGTCGTTCATTCTATTCAAAAAATCTCCGTTCCAAAACCGTACATGAGGTTTTCATCTCATACGGCTCCTCCCTTCTGTACATAATAGTACTAAGCGAAATAATCTATAGAATCAAAATAGAATTAGTCCCGTCTCATTATGAACCGAAAGGGGCTGGTATTTTTCCAAGAAATCTCTAGCCAACCTTCCCACAAGAGGTTTTTCTTAACACCAATGAATTCTATTAATGCTAGAGGAAAACGATAGCTCCAATAATTTCTTTGTTCTCAACGCCTCCTATTTAGAGGAATTAGCTACTTCAACGATCTTTGATGGTTATAGGGGTATCCAAAGTACAAACCTGATGGTTGTTTGTTATCCCAACCATTCTTCCCAGCCCTGATACCGATCAGGAAAGGGGTAATTTCTAACAAAGTTTTTCTCTTGTTGATTCCTATTTCTAGGTGTAGTGCTTTTCTCCCCTATGCTGCCTACGGATACTAATAGAGTAGGATTGGCCTGTAATCCATACCATACCATATCCTGTAGGTGTAACCTTTCGCTCAATACTCAAATCTACAATTGAAGTATCTGAAGCCGCATCAATCGAGGATACACGACGGAAGGAATTGTTAGTTCGCCTCACCTTCCCGAAGCGTGGGTTTGTTTGCTTTACAAATTTGGTTCTCTCTATGCCAACCCCCCTCTCTTTTTCGTAAGACTGAGGTATAGGTAGGGCTAAAAAAAAGCAAAAAAAAGAGTCAAATCGCACCATCTCTATAATAAGTAAATGCCTTTTTTTCTCCTGAGGTTGTCGGAATTATTCGCAATAAAATATTGGCTACAATTGAGGAGGTCTTATCAATGAAATTTCCATTTCCACGGGATCTAGGCATAATTCCCAACCCATTCTATATAGAATTGTTTTCATTCCTTCACAAAATAACATAAAAACAAACACATTCGATTCTTATAATTATAAATAGATTGATCCATATGCTCTACTCTAAATCCATATGCTTTAAATGGATAAGAGAGATATGGATTTTCCGCTCAGCTCAAATTGTATCCTTTTCCTTCTGCTTGGACACGAAGAGATATGAAATATTTGACTAAGACTGGATTTCATTCCACTTTCCTATTTCTGAACAACAACTTATGTTATCAACTATTTCGTGTTTTCAAAGTTATTAATTGTCTCATACCCTATTTTTGATTTCGATAGTATGGTGTAGCGTATCTTATGCAAACGGAATTCTAAGGTTTCTTTATTTTATTATGCAATAAGAAGAATTCTTCCATTTTCTTTTTCTTTAGTTGCGGGAAAACCCAAATTAAAACTTTTATTTTATAGCGAGCGCAATTTCTAGTAAAAAATCCTGTATCCTTCCACTTAGATCAAAAGGAATTTTTCCAATAGAACTATGGAACCCCCGAGTGGTTGCG
>NW_028260668.1:2500-38351 GCF_056163025.1 Triticum urartu
TATGGAGAATGCTCATTCAATGAGCATTCCCCGTAGAAGTATTCCGGAAATCTGGGCCTGGCGCTCTCCTCTATCTTCTGAGGTCCTTAACCATCTCCCTGAGAAAAGTAGACAGTAAAAGCCAAAATAGACTAAATATATATAGCCTGAACGATCCTAAAAATCCCTCGAAGGAGATAATAAAGAACCCAAAGCAGATGGTATCCTACTGCAAGGGTGGTCTTAAGAATCCAAAAGAGGTTGCTCAGAAGAGATAGATGTATCCCAACCTCTATTGCTCTCGCGTAAAGACTTTTTTTTTACGCGACAGGAAAAAGTGACTACGAATTCCCCTTTTTGTTTGCGAATCCCTGTTTGTATCCTTTGAGCGCACGCCCATTAAGTAGCGATCAAATCAAGGAAATCGATCAAACGATCCCGTGCCAGCCCAAATCATGATCTTCACCAACTTGGATTTGGTTCTCTCGCGAAAATCGCGAGTTGCAGAGATGAGAACCATGAAAAGCAAGATCCCGAATAAGAAAACAGAAACCGAGGAAGAGGAAACCACAAGAGTGAAGACTAGTAGAGTCTCGTCTTTTGTCATTCTTTGCTCCTTTTTCACTCAATGATTCCTTCGAATTTGCCGACCAAAAATTCTATATGTCTATTCTATCTATGATATTTCTATATATATAGAATATGATATCTAATATGACATCCGATTTGTCAAAGGGATTGGATTGGTGACTTACCCATTCAGTGACTTTGGCACTGGACGTTCCAAAAACGGGTACTATCGGATCGGGTGAATTAGAGAATAGACAGAGGTCCGTTGGCATTTCAGCCTTTCTTCTCCTTTCAGGGCCTATCCGAAAGAGAATCCAGTACCTCTTGGTCCTGAATATCAGAATAGGACGAACGAACCGGCCTCCGCGGATATCTTTGCTTCGGAACAAAACCCTGCAATCAAATAGATTGTCCCAAGGGCGCCATATTCTAGGAGCCCAAGTTATGCTATTGAAAATTCGTTCCTCTAGCAGTTCCGGTTTGAGCATTCCGTTCCCTTTTTCAAACTCCACTTCTTTTCATATAGCAATCCCTGATCAAAGAGAGAACAATATCCATTTCAAAACATTTCTAACAGATTCCTTAGTTCGGACCGACGAAGTAATGTCACTCGACTATTATCAACCTGACTGCAATCTTTTTCTGTCGGTAAGGATTGCACCAGAGCACCTTCTACTTCTAATAGGCCATGAACTATAGATAGAGAAGAATCATTCTGAGCGAGTACATAAGAAGCGATCCACTTTTTTTCATCGGTTCCAGGGGAAGACCAAAGATCTTGCGCGGCAGGTCCGCCAGAAAAACTCAAAAGAGAAAGAAGTCTCGTTAATCTCTTCATGCTCGTTCCAAGTTCGAAGTACCTTTTGGCCAAAGAAAAACCCGCTTCCTGACACGATTGCCTCTTTATCTTTATATAGATAGATTCTATGGGGTTATTACTTAGTAAGTCTATTTTGTACAAGAGCCCCTCCTATCTGATAGAAAAGGGTCCCATGATCCCGAGCCGATCTTACCTTGGCTCGCAAACCCCAAGTTTGTCTATGAAGAGCTAATCTAATTGTATTTTTTTCTAGAATGGATTTCTTATGTGGAATACTAATGGATAGGGCTTCGTTGCTAAGTGCTACAAGATCTAGTGCACTGGAACTCGTGGTTATGGACCCGAATCCTTTAGTATGGAACATTGTCTTTTCCAAGTAAAAACCCCTAGTATATGAAAGAATGAAAAGGTGCTTTCGTTCTTGTGGAATAAGAAGCCCTCGTACCTTAATGAAAGGAAAATCGTAATTTTTCGTTAGGTATTTGACCAAATAGGATCGTCCAGTTCCTACAGAACCTATCACTAAAATACCCGATAGGGCTAAGCGGAACGAAAAGGGTTTTCCATGAGATGGTAAATGAAAACGATTAGTCCCACACGAGGTTTGGGAATAAGTGATTGTCTGATAATGAGCAAGGAATATACGTCTTTCTGCTAAAGAGGATCTATTAAACTCATAATTCATTAGATCCTTGTTATCAATGCCAACTAGGTATCATAAGTAAATGGATCCCGGTTGTTCAATCCTTTGATAACCAAGGTCATTCTTTGCTAAAGAGAAATGATCACTATGAGTCAGACTCAATAGAATTGGATCCATTCCAAATAGCGAGAATTAGGATTCTTGATCCCTCTCAATCTCTCTTTCAATTCGAGGATCCAGAGAGGTGTTTTCATAGTCATCTCCGAATATTTGCCATCTCGGAATATTTTCGATTTCATTTTTCTATGATATGTCTTTCTATATGAAAATTGGTTATTTACGATGTACGATGATCCCTGTTAAGCATCCATGGCTGAATGGTTAAAGCGCCCAACTCATAATTGGTAAATTTGCGGGTTCAATTCCTGCTGGATGCACACGAACGGGAACATTCCATAAGTCTATTGGAACTGGCTCTCTATCCATGGAATCTCATCCATCATCCATACATAACGAATTGGTATGGTATATTCATACCATAACATAAGAACAATAAGAACTCGAATTCTTATCGATACTGGAACTCAGAGCATAGGAGGGAAAGTCGATTTATGGATGGAATCAAATACGCAGTATTTACAGAAAAAAGTCTTCGTTTATTGGGAAAGAATCAATATACTTTTAATGTCGAATCGGGATTCACTAAGACAGAAATAAAGCATTGGGTCGAACTCTTCTTTGGTGTTAAGGTGGTAGCTGTGAATAGCCATCGACTACCTGGAAAAGGTAGAAGAATAGGACCTATTCTGGGCCATACAATGCATTACAGACGTATGATCATTACCCTTCAACCGGGTTATTCTATTCCACTTCTAGATAGAGAAAAAAACTAAAGGAGAATACTTAATAATACGGCGAAACATTTATACAAAACACCTATCCCGAGCACACGCAAGGGAACCGTAGACAGGCAAGTGAAATCCAATCCACGAAATAATTTGATCCATGGACGGCACCGTTGTGGTAAAGGTCGTAATTCCAGAGGAATCATTACCGCAAGGCATAGAGGGGGAGGTCATAAGCGCCTATACCGTAAAATAGATTTTCGACGGAATCAAAAAGACATATCTGGTAGAATCGTAACCATAGAATACGACCCTAATCGAAATGCATACATTTGTCTCATACACTATGGGGATGGTGAGAAGAGATATATTTTACATCCCAGAGGGGCTATAATTGGAGATACTATTGTTTCTGGTACAAAAGTTCCTATATCAATGGGAAATGCCCTACCTTTGAGTGCGGTTTGAACTATTGATTTACGTAATTGGAAGTAACCAATTAGGTTTACGACGAAACCTAGAAATCGATCACTGATCCAATTTGACTACCTCTACGGGATAGACCTCAACAGAAAACTGTTGAGTAACGGCAGCAAGTGATTGAGTTCAGTAGTTCCTCATAGAAAATTATTGGCTCTAGAGATATGGTAATATGGAGAAGACAAAATTGTTTGAAGCACGCACAGAACCGGAAGCGCCCCTTGTTTCAAAGAGAGGAGGACGGGTTATTCACATTTAATTTGATGGTCAGAGGCAAATTGAAAGCTAAGCAGTGGTAATTAAGACCCCCGGGGGAAAATAGGGATGTCTCCTACGTTACCCATAATATGTGGAAGTATCGACGTAATTTCATAGAGTCATTCGATCTGAATGCTACATGAAGAACATAAGCCAGATGACGGAACGCAGAGACCTAGGATGTAGAAGATCATAACATGAGCGATTCGGCAGATTTGGATTCCTTTCCTATATATCCACTCATGTGGTACTTCATCATATGATTCATATAAGATCCATCTGTCTAGAGATCGTCATATACATCTAGAAAGCCGTATGCTTTGGAAGAAGCTTGTACAGTTTGGGAAGGGGTTTTTTGAGAGAAAAGAAGAATCTACTTCAACCGATATGCCCTTAGGCACGGCCATGCATAACATAGAAATCACACGTGGAAGGGGTGGGCAATTAGCTAGAGCAGCAGGTGCTGTAGCGAAACTCATTGCAAAAGAGGGTAAATCGGCCACTTTAAGATTACCATCTGGGGAGGTCCGTTTAGTATCCCAAAACTGCTTAGCAACAGTCGGACAAGTGGGTAATGTTGGGGTGAACCAAAAAAGTTTGGGTAGAGCCGGATCTAAGTGTTGGCTAGGTAAACGCCCCGTAGTAAGAGGGGTAGTTATGAACCCTGTGGACCACCCCCATGGGGGCGGTGAAGGGAAAGCTCCCATTGGTAGAAAAAAACCCACAACCCCTTGGGGTTATCCTGCGCTTGGAAGAAGAACTAGGAAAAGGAAAAAATATAGCGATAGTTTTATTCTTCGTCGCCGTAAGTAAATACGTAACTAGGAATATGGAAAATTGCATTTTTGGAATTTGCAATAATGCGATGGGCGAACGACGGGAATTGAACCCGCGCATGGTGGATTCACAATCCACTGCCTTGATCCACTTGGCTACATCCGCCCCTTATCCAGCTAAAGGATTTTTTTCTTTTTTCCATTGATCATTATTCTATTTATTCTGACCTCCGTACTTCGATCGAGATATTGGACATAGAATGCCACTCTTTAAAAAGGAAAAAAGGAGTAATCAGCTGTGACACGAAAAAAAACGAATCCTTTTGTAGCTCATCATTTATTGGCAAAGATAGAAAAGGTCAATATGAAGGAGGAGAAAGAAACAATAGTAACGTGGTCCCGGGCATCTAGCATTCTACCCACAATGGTTGGCCATACAATCGCGATTCATAATGGAAAGGAACATATACCTATTTACATAACAAATCCTATGGTAGGTCGCAAATTGGGGGAATTCGTGCCTACTCGGCATTTCACGAGTTATGAAAATGCAAGAAAGGATACTAAATCTCGTCGTTAACTGAATTCTGAATAGAAAGATTAAGAAGAAAAAAAGATTCAAAATAAAGTAAAGGTAGGCGGGGAATAACCTTATTTATGACAAGTTTCAAACTAGTAAAGTATATCCCTAGGATAAAGAAGAAGAAAAGTGGGCTAAGGAAACTCGCAAGGAAAGTTCCAACCGATCGTCTACTTAAGTTCGAGAGAGTTTTCAAAGCACAAAAACGTATCCCTATGTCTGTTTTCAAAGCACAAAGAGTTCTTGACGAGATTCGCTGGCGTTACTACGAGGAAACTGTTATGATACTGAACCTCATGCCCTATCGAGCATCTTATCCCATCTTAAAGTTGGTTTATTCGGCAGCCGCAAATGCTACTCATTATAGGGATTTCGACAAAGCGAATTTATTTATTACTAAAGCCGAAGTCAGTAGGAGTACTATTATGAAGAAATTCAGACCTCGAGCTCGAGGACGTAGTTTCCCCATAAAAAAAAGCATGTGTCATATAACAATTGTACTAAATATAGTAAAGAAATCTAAATAACCTTTAGATCCATCTAAGATTTCGATTCCCAGTAAAAAAAATATAGAATAGAAAAATATGGGACAAAAAATAAATCCACTCGGTTTCAGACTTGGTACAACCCAAAAACACCATTCCTTTTGGTTCGCACAACCAAAAAATTATTCTGAAGGTCTACAGGAAGATAAAAAAATAAGGGATTGTATCAAGAACTATATACAAAAGAATAGGAAAAAGGGCTCGAATAGAAAAATAGAATCAGACTCAAGTTCCGAAGTAATTACACATAATAGAAAAATGGACTCAGGTTCAAGTTCCGAAGTAATTACACATATAGAAATCCAAAAAGAAATCGATACGATCCACGTCATAATCCATATTGGATTCCCAAATTTATTAAAGAAAAAAGGAGCAATCGAAGAATTAGAGAAAGATCTACAAAAGGAAATTAACTCTGTAAACCAGAGATTTAATATTTCTATCGAAAAAGTTAAAGAACCTTATAGACAGCCTAACATTCTTGCAGAATATATAGCTTTCCAATTAAAAAATAGAGTTTCATTCCGAAAGGCAATGAAAAAAGCCATTGAATTAACTAAAAAAGCAGATATAAGGGGAGTAAAAGTAAAAATTGCGGGTCGTCTCGGAGGAAAAGAAATTGCACGCGCCGAATCTATTAAAAAGGGTAGACTTCCCCTCCAAACAATTCGCGCTAAAATTGATTATTGCTGCTATCCAATTCGGACTATCTATGGAGTATTAGGTGTAAAAATTTGGATATTCGTAGACGAAGAATAAGTAATCTTGTCTTCGGATTCTGTCCATTGATAGAATAAAAAATGACAAGAGACTTTTTTCCTGAAATCCCTGCAAAAGAAGAAATTATACCTCTTTCTATAAGATTTAATGAAAATTGATAAATCATTTAATATAATTGCTATGCTTAGTGTGTGACTCGTTATTTTTTTCTTTTTTTTAAGAAAAAAACTTAGTAATTATAGAAAATTAACTAATAACCAACCTATTGCTTCGTATTGTCGAGATCCTAACTAAGAAACAGTCACTATATGAATAAATACCTCTATCATAACATAAATGAGTAGATGTGTCATATAGTTGTAGCAACTGCAATTTTTTCTCTAAAAAAGAAAAGGGATTCTAGGTTGTGAAGCAAAACTAAAGGGATGTGGATAAAGGGAGGGATGATAGAAAGAAGGAAGAGGAAATAAATAAGATATAGGATTCCACTATGTATGGTCTATGAATTACATCATAAAAGGCAATGTGATAAAGCATCAATATAATAAAAATAATAGAGAATTAAAAATTGTAACTTGAAACAAGAACTACAAATTTAAAGCAATAATAAAGAGCCGCCCGGGTTAATAAAACTGAGAAAATTAACTCGGAAAGAAATTTTTTGGAAGCTCCGTTGCGGGATTCAGACCTAACCATTCAAGGAGAAGCAGTGGGAACGACAGAACCTATGATTCCATAGGATTTTATTGAAAAGAATCCTAACACTTCATTGGGTGGGATGGCGGAACAAACCAAAAAAATTGTCTTATTTGGTAAGTTTATAAATTAACAAATAAGACAGGAAAGAGTAAATATTCGCCCGCGAAATTCTTATTGAATTAGAATACTTTACCGCGATTCAATAAGAGTAAAAATAAGGATTTTTTTAAGAAGGATTACATTATCTATAAATATAGAATTTAGATAAATATACACACACATCTGGATATATTCTAGATCTTCTTTTTTGACTATATATTATATTTTTCTGTTTTAACAAATTCAATATAAAAAAAACCGAACTTTTTCTATTATCTATTAATGTGTATCTATCCGTACCGTAATATTTTGGAATATTATGAATTAGAGAAATTTACATGCTTTCTGATTCCATTCGCGAGGAGCTGGATGAGAAGAAACTCTCATGTCCAGTTTTGCAGTAGAGATGGAACTAAGAAAGAGAACCATCGACTATAACCCCAAAAGAACCAGATTTCGCAAACAACATAGAGGAAGAATGAAAGGAAAATCCTGCCGAGGCAATCGTATTTGTTTTGGTAGATATGCTCTTCAAGCACTTGAACCCGCTTGGATCACGGCGAGACAGATAGAAGCAGGACGAAGAGCAATAACACGATATGCACGTCGTGGTGGAAAAATATGGGTACGTATATTTCCCGACAAACCGGTTACACTAAGACCCACGGAAACACGTATGGGCTCGGGAAAGGGGTCCCCCGAATATTGGGTATCCGTTGTTAAACCTGGTCGTATACTTTATGAAATGGGGGGAGTATCTGAAACTGTAGCTAGAGCAGCTATCTCCATAGCTGCCAGTAAAATGCCCATACGAAGTCAATTTATTCGATTAGAGATATAGAACCCTAAAAGGGGTATGGAAGATAAAAAAAAATGCTCGGTTTTTCTTTCTGGAAAGACAATATTTCTTTCATCCTTTTGCATTGAAATAACAAATTGAAATCAAAATAATATGATTCAACCTCAGACCCTTTTAAATGTAGCAGATAATAGTGGAGCTCGAAAATTGATGTGTATTCGAGTCATAGGAGCTGCTGGTAATCAGCGATATGCTCGTATTGGTGATGTTATTGTTGCTGTAATCAAAGACGCATTGCCCCAAATGCCTCTAGAAAGATCCGAAGTAATTCGAGCTGTAATTGTACGTACATGTAAAGAGTTCAAATGCGAAGACGGTATAATAATCCGCTATGATGACAATGCTGCGGTTATAATTGATCAAAAAGGCAATCCAAAAGGAACTCGAGTTTTTGGCGCGATTGCCGAGGAATTGAGAGAATTGAATTTTACCAAAATAGTTTCATTAGCTCCTGAAGTATTATAAATACTAGTAGGCGAAATTGAGACCAAAGAATTAATTTAGTAGATTGTGTTTTACGTATATGTTTTAAAATCCAAAATGAAAAAAAAAAAAAGAAAACATGTTGATTATAGAAAAATTAGGAGGAACCTAGAATTAGAGTCTTATGGGCAAGGACACTATTGCTGATTTACTAACCTCTATAAGAAATGCGGACATGAATAAAAAAGGAACAGTTCGAGTAGTATCTACAAATATTACCGAAAACATTGTTAAAATACTTCTACGAGAGGGTTTTATTGAAAGTGTTCGGAAACATCAGGAACGTAACAGATATTTCTTGGTTTCAACTTTGCGACATCAAAAGAGAAAGACTATAAAAGGAATATATAGAACAAGAACCTTTTTAAAGCGTATCAGCCGACCCGGCTTACGAATTTATACCAACTATCAAGGAATTCCTAAAGTTTTGGGTGGAATGGGAATTGCTATTCTTTCTACTTCTCGAGGAATAATGACAGATCGAGAAGCTCGACTAAACAGAATTGGGGGAGAAGTCTTATGTTATATATGGTAATCGCCCCGCCTATAGTGCTCGAATTCTATCTCGCCCTTCCTATTTTTAAAATAAAAATAGAAAAATAGGAGAAAAAAAATATGACAGAAAAAAAAAATAGGAGAGAAAAAAAAAACCCGAGAGAAGCAAAAGTAACTTTCGAAGGTTTAGTTACGGAAGCCCTACCCAATGGAATGTTCCGCGTTCGGCTAGAGAATGACACCATCATCCTAGGCTATATTTCAGGAAAGATACGGTCTAGTTCTATACGAATACTGATGGGGGATAGGGTCAAAATTGAAGTAAGTCGTTATGATTCAAGCAAGGGACGTATAATTTATAGACTTCCCCATAAGGATTCGAAGCGTATCGAAGACTCGAAGGATAGCGAAGATTTGAAGGATAGCGAAGATTTGAAGGATACCAAAGATTCAAAGGATTAGGTTTTTCTTTTTTTTTCTAGGGTAATAAATTCTAAGTTCTAAAATTCAAGCGAAGAGACTTATTTTTTCCAAAAGATTAGATTCATAGTTTAAAAAAGGATACGGAAATATGAAAATAAGAGCTTCCGTTCGTAAAATTTGTACAAAATGTCGACTGATTCGTAGGCGTGGACGAATTAGAGTCATTTGCTCTAATCCGAAGCATAAACAAAGACAGGGGTAATCTTTCGAAAAAGAACTTTACTTTCTAAAAAGTAAAAAAAAGTACCCGCGGAAATGTTCCAATTCCAAATAAAATAATTTCATTTAAAATAATTAAAGTAAAGGGTTTATTTTACCCTGAAACGGATATCTTTGTATCTTTTTTTCTTTTTTTTATTTCTAACTCATATTTATGAGATAATAAAATATGGCAAAAGCTATACCAAAAATTGGTTCACGTAAGAAAGTGCGTATTGGTTTACGTAGGAATGCACGTTTTAGTTTACGGAAGAGTGCACGTAGAATAACAAAAGGGGTTATTCATGTTCAAGCTAGTTTCAACAATACCATTATAACTGTTACAGACCCACAAGGTCGGGTGGTTTTTTGGTCCTCGGCCGGTACTTGTGGATTCAAAAGCTCAAGAAAAGCATCACCCTATGCTGGTCAAAGAACAGCAGTAGATGCTATTCGTACAGTAGGTTTGCAACGAGCAGAAGTTATGGTAAAGGGCGCTGGTAGTGGAAGAGATGCCGCATTACGAGCCATTGCTAAAAGTGGTGTGCGATTAAGTTGTATACGCGATGTAACACCTATGCCGCATAATGGATGTCGACCGCCTAAAAAAAGACGTCTGTAAAAGAATTAACCCGCTTTCAACTTTCATTTCAAGAGAAATAAACGATTCAATGATAAAATAATAATACTAGTCTATTATGGTTCGAGAGGAGGTAGCAGGATCCACTCAAACACTACAGTGGAAGTGTGTTGAATCAAGAGTAGATAGTAAGCGCCTTTATTATGGTCGTTTCATTCTGTCCCCGCTTAGAAAAGGTCAAGCGGACACCGTCGGTATTGCCTTGCGAAGAGCTTTACTTGGAGAAATAGAAGGAACATGTATCACACGTGCAAAATTTGGGAGCGTGCCGCACGAGTATTCTACAATAGCAGGTATTGAAGAATCCGTACAAGAAATTTTACTAAATTTGAAAGAAATTGTATTGAGAAGTAATCTCTATGGAGTTAGAGACGCATCCATTTGCGTCAAAGGTCCTAGATACATAACTGCTCAAGATATCATCTTACCGCCTTCCGTAGAAATCGTTGATACGGCACAACCTATAGCTAACTTGACAGAGCCCATTGATTTCTGTATTGATTTACAGATCAAGAGAGATCGTGGATATCAGACAGAACTCAGAAAGAACTATCAAGATGGAAGTTATCCTATAGATGCTGTATCCATGCCTGTTCGAAATGTGAATTATAGTATTTTTTCTTGTGGGAATGGAAATGAAAAACACGAGATACTTTTTCTAGAAATATGGACTAATGGAAGTTTAACCCCTAAGGAAGCACTTTATGAGGCTTCTCGTAATTTGATTGATTTATTTCTTCCTTTTCTACACGCGGAGGAAGAGGGCGCTAGTTTCGAAGAAAATAAAAACAGGTTTACTCCACCCCTTTTTACTTTTCAAAAAAGATTAACTAATCTAAAGAAAAACAAAAAAGGAATTCCATTGAATTGTATTTTTATTGATCAATTAGAATTGACTTCTAGAACGTATAATTGTCTAAAAAGGGCCAATATACATACACTATTGGACCTTTTGAGTAAGACTGAAGAAGATCTTCTGAGAATTGACAGTTTTCGTATGGAAGATAGAAAACATATATGGGACACTCTAGAGAAGCATCTCCCAATTGATTTACTTAAGAATAAACTCTCGTTTTAAATCCATTGCAATTTTTTTTCTTCTTCTTTTTCGAGTTAGAATAAAAAGAAAACAATTTAGCATCTTTGGTACAATCTATATTTTCGCGAAATGGATCATAATAAAATGGATTTTAGGTATCTAGGGAAGATTCACTTGGAAGTAACTATTTCCTAGATACCTATGGTACTTCACGGTTGAATGAATCAAAAAATATCTAAAAAAGACCTAAAGTTAATGATTTATCAATGGGTAATGTTGCTCCAATACCTAACCAAAGAGCTACTACAGTACCGATTAAAAAAACGGTCGTAGCTACTGGGCGGCGAAATGGATTTTGGAATTTATTGACATTCTCTAGAAAAGGTACTGTCAATAAGCCTGTTGGCACAGAAACCATTAAAAGAACGCCCAATAAATTATTGGGTACCGTACGGAGTATTTGAAACACGGGAAAGAAGTACCACTCGGGTAATATTTCCAGAGGAGTTGCAAACGGATCTGCCGGTTCACCAATCATTGATGGCTCGAGAACCGCTAAACCTACATTACATGCAATAGTACCTAGAATTACTACTGGAAAAATATATAAAAGATCGTTGGGCCATGCGGGTTCCCCGTAATAATTATGTCCCATCCCTTTAGCTAATTTAGCTCTTAATACAGGATCATTTAAGTCTGGTTTCTTTGTTATTGGGATAGGTGAACTCTTTAGGATCCATCCCCCAAAGGAACCGGACATGAGAATTTATCATCATCCGGCTCGAGCAAGAGTGAAAGAAATAAGACCGCGGAAGATCCTTAATAGAATTAAGGTTTATAATGACTCAATGACTCTAGGCAAGAAAAGCTTTATCAGATTCTCTTTTCCGAAGTTGCACCTACAACTACTCATTGAAAATAATCCTATTCTTATGGGTAAATGCTCAATATCCAAGTGGGCTTACAAATTTGATCATGATCAATTGCTTTGTGGATTGTCTCATGTCTCTTGATTAGTTGGTATTTATCCCCTCAATATCGCAAGTTTCTTACCTCCAAACAAAATATTTACTTGTTACTAATAAAAAATCAAAAAGTTTAGCCTACATTCTTCCTTAGATCCCTTCTTTTACTCCGATAGTATTGCGGATCACAATCGATGCAAAGAAAATGAATGCATTTCCATACTATAATAAAAAGGTAAGTGTAATAAATAGAGAACTGGATCATGTCACATGACTTATTCCATTTCTACTCTATGGGATCTTACGGAGCCTGTTCATGGATGACATGGTTGCGGTATGATCATAGAAGATATTCTCCTCAAGTGAACCAGCCTATCCTTCCTAGGTAGGGGACTTACATGTTGATTGGATGCGGAGACACCTTTGGTTGTGAATTCTAATGTGGCAGATCCAATTCTTTATCTGCATGGCCAAATCAATAATTCAAGTCACACACTCCCATAATCCGCCTTTTTTCTTTCGTAAAATTAACTTCAACTATTTGTATTGTATAAAAATACTTTGGAGTTGAAGAGAAGTATCCAAATGACATGTGTTATTTTACAATAACCCATGCTTGTAGCAATGAAATACCAAAACCTACCCGATATGATATATGATAATTATAATTCTCTATGATATGCCTTCCCTATAAAGGACCCGAAATACCTTGCTTACGTATCATTGGAAAGTGCATTAACATAAATACGGCAGTAAGCAGAGGCAGTACAAAGGTATGTAAACTATAAAAACGAGTCAAAGTGGATTGGCCCACACTAGCACTTCCGCGTAATAACTCCACTAAAGGCGATCCTATTACCGGAATGGCGTCAGGTACACCTGTCACAATTTTGACTGCCCAATAGCCAATTTGATCCCAAGGCAAAGAATAACCAGTTACACCAAATGATGCAGTCAAAACAGCCAAAACCACACCTGTGACCCAAGTTAATTCGCGGGGTTTTTTAAATCCCCCTGTGAGATACACACGAAATACATGCAGGATCATCATTAAAACCATCATACTTGCTGACCATCGATGAACTGATCGGATTAACCAACCAAAGTTGGCCTCGGTCATTATGTATTGAACCGAGGAAAAAGCCTCTGTAACGGTTGGTCGGTAGTAAAAAGTCATAGCAAAACCGGTAGCGACTTGTACTAGAAAACAAGTAAGTGTAATTCCCCCTAAACAATAAAATATGTTGACATGGGGAGGAACATATTTACTAGTTATATCATCTGCAATTGCCTGAATCTCAAGACGTTCCTCAAACCAATCATATACTTTATTGAGATAGGTAACTAACCCGAGTCCCCCTCTAAGAGCCGTATATGAAAATTTCATCTCGTACGGCTCAAGCAGAAACACAAAAATTTTCAACGAATATTAGAAAAAAGGTTCAAAACTTCATCAGCCACTGAATTGGGTCGATTTGCCTTGAAGATATCAAATAAGAAAAATCCGGAATATCTTCTTTGTGATGATAATGCCAAAAAATCTCAAGTTGGCGCGTCTTTCTTTCTTCCTTTCCCTTATGTTGGTCATTAGAGGCTTCTTGACTTTTCTCTTCCCTATAAAGGATTTGTTTTTTTATGCGTAATATAGAAATTATCTTGTTGAGATCCTATGAATCAGTTCAATTAAAACCTTAGATTCATACTAGAGCCACGATGATTTAGTCTCAAGCTAAACAAAAGGCAAGGGTTCTTCGAATAAGAACCGCTTGATAATCATTTATTGAATCAGTGTAATGACTCGACAAAATCGAGAGAAAAAAAGTTGTCTTTTGGGCAAACAAAATTGGAAGGAAGAAAATTTCTTTTTATTTTTATTTAAGAACTACTTGAATTTTTCAGTCTGGTTGCGAGGTCTTAATAGTGAGTATGAATCATAGTTCCATTTTTTTTTGATCCACTCTATCTATTTCGTGTTCCAGATACTAGAATAAATAATATCTGACGAATTAGAATCATCTTGATAGAGATAACAGGCCCTTTCTATGTATTATCAATAGGATCAATTCTAACAAGTCACACACTCATATTCCAGAGATACCGAAACAAAAAAATTCCGCGGTCGAACTACCATAATATCTAGAAATGTAGATCTTAAACTAGAAAGGCTTTTTTGGATGGAAAAACTCTGACTTCCTAGTTTTAGTTAGTAGAAACCTAATTGGTTAAAATTCCGTCCAGTAAAACGGAAGAATTATAAATTTCTAAAATGATAGATAGGAATATAGCGAATAAAGCCATTGCGATCCCCATAAAAGGAGTAGTCCCCCAACCCGGGGCGACTTTCCCATATTCCGAATTCAAGGGTTTCAGTAAACTACCTGCACCAGTTCGTTTTGGGCCTAGGTTTAGAACTATCTTCAACGGTTTGTGTAGCCATAAATTCTATTTAATCATTGGTGTTGACTTTGTATACTATTCCGTTGTAGTTGTAAATACACGATCTTTTCGTAGATCCATTGTAATCTTGAAATTCTATAAAAATGGAAACAGCAACTTTAGTCGCCATCTCCATATCTGGTTTACTTGTAAGCTTTACTGGGTATGCCTTATATACCGCGTTTGGGCAACCCTCTCAACAATTAAGAGATCCATTCGAAGAACACGGAGACTAATTTAAGTAAGAAGTCTCCCAGATAGGGGGACTTCTTACTTAAATGAAATTATTTTATTCTTTTAGTTGGAGTTGGTGGAACCTTAGGTGGTTCTCGGAAGAAGATAGCGAAAAAAATTATCCCTAAAGTCGAAACTAAAAGGAACGTATAAACCAATGCTTCCATAGATTCGATCCTGGTTTATTTACAATTATAACTTCCACACCTATTCATTTGTCATTTGGGATAATTTCCCATATAAAGAAAGAAAAAGAGTCAAAGAAAGGATGGGAGATGTTTCCCATGTCAAATCAAAAAAGAGAGGTGAAAGATACTATAACAATGTGTATCAAACTGCCTGTTTCCTTGTAGTTGGATCTCCCACTTTTTGGAATGTTCCAAATTCCACTTGAGCATCCAAATCTGGATCAATACCAGCAAAAACATCTCGGAACAATGTTCTAGCGCCATGCCAAATGTGTCCGAAAAAGAAGAGCAAAGCAAAGGTAGCATGACCAAAAGTGAACCAACCCCTTGGACTGCTGCGAAAAACACCATCAGATTTTCAAAGTAGCCCGGTCTAATTCAAAAATTTCCCCTAATTGAGAACGCCTCGCATATTTTTTTACAGTAGCAGGATCAGAATAACTTACTCCATTAAGTTCGCCACCATAGAACTCCACCGTTACACCTACTTGTTCAACACTATATTTGGATTCTGCTCTTCTAAAAGGAACGTCTGCTCTAACAATTCCCTCCTCATCTACCAAAACAACCGGAAATGTTTCAAAAAAAGTAGGCATACGGCGTACAAAAAGCTCACGTCCTTCTTTATCTCTAAAGACGGGATGTCCTAACCATCCAACAGCTATTCCATCCCCATTGTCCATTGAGCCTGCTCTGAATAATCCCCCTTTTGCCGGATTATTACCAATATAATCATAAAAGGCTAATTTTTCGGGAATTTTAGACCAAGCTTCTGATAAACTAAGATTTTCGGCTAAACCATTGCTAACTCTTCGATATATTTCTTGCTGAAAGTATCCCTGATCCCACTGATAACGAGTAGGCCCAAATAATTCGATTGGGGTCGTTGCTGACCCATACCACATAGTTCCAGCAACTACGAAAGCTGCAAAAAAAACAGCAGCGATACTACTGGAAAGTACAGTTTCAATATTGCCCATACGTAATCCTTTATATAGACGTTGAGGCGGACGGACACTAAGATGGAATAAGCCCGCTAATATACCCAATGTACCCGCAGCAATATGATGAGAAGCTATTCCCCCCGGAACAAAAGGATCAAAACCTTCTGCACCCCACGCTGGATTTACAGCTTGTACTTTTCCAGTTAGTCCATAAGGATCGGATACCCATATCCCAGGACCATACAAACCCGTTACATGAAATGCCCCAAAGCCAAAGCAAGCCACCCCTGCAAGAAATAAATGAATTCCAAAGATCTTGGGCAAATCCAAAGAGGGTTTTCCCGTCCGCTCATCAGAGAATATTTCTAGGTCCCAATATACCCAATGCCAGATCGCTGCCAAGAAACACAAGCCAGAAAACACAATATGCGTACCTGCCACACCTTCATAACTCCAAATACCCGGATTTGTTACAGTTCCTCCTGAAATACTCCAACCACCCCACGAATCCGTTATTCCTAAACGAGTCATGAAGGGAATTACGAACATACCTTGTCTCCACATTGGATCCAGAACAGGATCAGAGGGATCAAAAACTGCTAATTCGTATAAAGCCATTGAGCCAGCCCAACCAGAAACTAGAGCTGTGTGCATTATATGCACCGCAAGCAATCGACCCGGATCATTCAATACGACAGTATGAACACGATACCAAGGCAAACCCATGGAAATACCCCTTTAGCAAAGAAAAATAGACACGATGTCGCTTTATTTTATCGCATTGAAAAAGACTATCCATATCCTATGTACCTAACCCTTCTAGGGGATTCTGTGTCAGAAAGCGCGAATATTTATTTCATTCCATTAAAAATAAGAAGCCAATTCTGTTCATAAGAAGAAAGAGAAGCAGATCTATTCTATACTCGATAAGTGCCAATATGCAATGGGTAACTTGGCCAATTTGGAAAAAACGAAGAATAGATCGCTACCCCTCTTTGTTTAGCATTCAAATCACCCATTCCCTTTTCTTTATTCAATCTGTCTTACATTCCTTATATGTATAACCTTTCAATCTACGTATTAATAGAATCTATAATATTCATATAGAATAAGAATAAAAATTAAGACAATAAACTGCGGATTCTTTCTTTCTGTTCCATTCTTACGTTTCCATATTAAAGTGTGGTTTTCTTACTTAAATTTAATAATATTAATCTAATATGCCCATTGGTGTTCCAAAAGTACCTTACCGGATTCCTGGAGATGAAGAAGCGACTTGGGTTGACTTATACAATGTTATGTATCGAGAAAGGACACTTTTTTTAGGTCAAGAGATTCGTTGCGAGATCACGAATCATATTACAGGTCTCATGGTATATCTGAGTATAGAAGATGGAATTAGTGATATTTTTTTGTTTATAAACTCCCCAGGCGGGTGGCTAATCTCAGGAATGGCTATTTTTGATACGATGCAAACGGTGACACCAGATATATATACAATATGCCTCGGAATAGCCGCCTCCATGGCGTCCTTCATTCTGCTTGGAGGAGAACCCACCAAGCGTATAGCATTCCCTCACGCGAGGATTATGCTTCACCAACCTGCTAGTGCTTATTATCGGGCAAGGACACCAGAATTTTTACTAGAAGTAGAAGAGTTACACAAAGTTCGCGAAATGATCACAAGGGTTTATGCAGTAAGAACAGGCAAGCCTTTTTGGGTTGTATCCGAAGACATGGAAAGGGATGTTTTTATGTCAGCAGACGAAGCCAAAGCTTATGGACTTGTCGATATTGTAGGGGATGAAATGATTGACAAGCACTGCGATACTGATCCAGTGTGGTTTCCAGAAATGTTTAAGGATTGGTAGTGTCCGGATTTCTTGTAAAGTTATTTCACAGCTAAATTCGTGTTTTCCTCGATTTAATAGAAAATAGAAAGACTTCATGATGAGCAATCATCAGGTTAAGATGGATCTAAACCAATCCATTTTTTTCTATATACATACAACATGCCGACGGTTAAACAACTTATTAGAAACGCAAGACAGCCAATACGAAATGCTCGAAAAACGGCCGCGCTTAAAGGATGCCCTCAGCGTCGAGGAACATGTGCTAGGGTGTATGTGCGACTCGTTCAGATCATGACTTCAAACAAATATAAAAAAAATTGAAGTATCCATGATTAGTACCAATGAATAGGATATAGCTTCTCTATCCTAGATTTCTATGGTATATGGAATTTATGGTTTCCTTTGGTGCAAATCCAATTATCTAAATTGGAAATAAGAAGCAATTCTCCCATTGGTAGCAAATGGTTATCCATTAAGCGGAGGAAATAGTAATAAAAAGAAAAAGGCTTATGCTCCTTTATCTTAAAAGAACGGACTAACAGGGTCAGCTACTTAGCCAACTTTCATAATTAAATACCGTCACTGTATGGATAACTCTTATTGTGAAAAGAGCTATTTACTCTATAATGGATAGGTAGAGCCAAAGAATGTGGACTATACAAGTTCGCAATACCTTTTGATGAAAGAAAGGGCTCCGGTGTATAGAGAGGGCCTCACCGTTTAAAAGGGAACCATAGAAACGATGGAACCCACTATTTTTTTTAGTATTATTAGAATGAATTTGTTATTTCGTATAGAAATAACTGAACGGAGTGGAATAAAAAATCGTGGTTGGGAAGGTTACTATAGCAAAAGCCATTGGAATTAATATTTTATATATCGGAATAATTAGTTTTGTTATTAATGAGAAAAAGGGTGGCTAAAAGAAGAGAAATCATTAGTTATTCATTAAGGTTAATTTGATTCAATGACCAGAGTTCCGCGAGGATATATAGCCCGGAGACGACGAACAAAAATGCGTTCATTTGCCTCAAACTTTAGAGGGGCTCATTTAAGACTTAATCGAATGATTACCCAACAGGTAAAAAGAGCTTTTGTTTCCTCTCATCGAGATAGAGGTAGGCAAAAGAGGGATTTTCGTCGTTTGTGGATCACTCGGATAAACGCAGCAACGCGGGTATATAAAGTATTCGATAGTTATAGTAAATTAATACACAACCTGTACAAGAAGAAATTGATTCTTAATCGTAAAATGCTTGCACAAGTAGCTGTATCAAATCCAAATAATCTTTACACGATTTCCAATAAAATAAAGATCATCAATTAAAGGTATAAATAAAGTAATATACTGGAATAATAAAAGATGAATTCCCGGAGAGGGAACTCCGGGAAGATACAATAAATTAAGATTAAGTGGTAGGAATCAACGAGCTGGATTACTTTCTTTATAATATATATAGGTCTGGCCCTTTCGAATTCGAATAAAACATCAACAATCGGAACTTAAGTTCCGGTTGTTGTTTCTTAAATTTTGGTTGTTGTTTCTTAAGTTTCGATTGGAATTGTACTTTTGCGTTAATTGAGGAATATGTCTATTTTTTCTGGGTCTAGAACCTGTAATTATTGAAATTGACTGGGCTTGAAATTGCTTTTCGTTCTCATAGTTACGAAACGGTAAGAAAGATAAAATACGAGCCTGTTTTATAGCAAGAGTAATTAATCGTTGTTGTTTCAAGGTTAATCTATTTATTCGTCTCGATAATATTTTTCCTTGTTCACTAATAAATCTATTAATTAAACTCATGTTTCTATAATCAATTCGATCTCCCGGGCCAATCCGGGGACGCCTACGAAAAGGTTGTTTAGATTTACGAAAAGGTTGCTTGAATTTACGAAAAGTTTGCTTGGATTTACGAAAGGGTTGCTTGGATTTATTAAAAGTTTGCTTGGATTTACTAAAGGGTTGCTTAGATTTAAGAAAAGGTTGTTTAGATGTATACATGATTTATTCCTTATTTAAAATTTGAAAATTTGAAAATTCACTTCTTTATTTTATTAATTTAGGATCCAGAAGAAGTAGTTTTTCTTTGATCCATATCTTATTTGATTCATATTATAGTATATGAATACCCTCTATACATATGAAATAATATCTACCGGAAATCAGATGAGTTGATTTGTATTTTGTATTCTATACTATGTTTTCTTTATATATTAAATATGAAGTTCTTACTCTTTCTGTTGTTTGGAAAGATCAAACACACGATGTTCCTATTTCTTTATTTCGTGATGAGTCGTATGCTTGCGACAATAACGACAAAATTTTTTGAATTCTAATTGTCCGGGTGTATTGTGGCGATTCTTTTGAGTACTATATCTAGAAATCCCCGTCGATTCCTCATTGGCACCTTTTCGAACACAACTGATGCATTCCAAAATAACTCTGATTCTAACATCTTTTCCCTTGGCCATGAACCTCCTTTTCTTTTTGGATTGACTTAACTTAATTCTTCTACTTATTCTTTTATTCTTCTATTTTGAATCCGAAGAAGAAGAATAAAATTCATTAGAATAATTTTTTTTTATTCTTTAATTAAGTAATAAAAAATAGAGAAATAATTAAAGAATACAATCCTTGTCGAATTAGCAAAGATTTTGGTTCGAAATCCTTTCATTTAATTAGCCAGCCCCGCCTTTTCTATGCTCTGATTTCTGAGGCCTTATTTAGCTTGGGTACCCCTTTAAATTGAATTTCTATTTTCAAAAATGGGGTTTACCAAATTTTTAATGACTCTGAGGTTCAACCCAATCCATCTTTTCTTTCTTTTTCCTTCCGATACTAAAAAAAGATTGAAAAGGATCAAATTTTGTCATATCACGAAGAAATCTATCCCTCCCATAGCAATAACTAGAATTAAAAAAAAGGGAATGACAAAGCATCTGGGAATAAACGATTAATTTCTATCAATAAACCTGCTAAAGCACCAAACCATAGAGTACTTAGCACGGGTGCTACAGAGAGATATGTTTTTATATCCCGCATTGAAAATCCTCCTTCCTTGTTGGAATACATATATGATCATAAACTCTTGCCCAAGATTGTTATGCTATATATAAAATGAACCATATCGACGAAATTTTCCTATCCCTAAAAAAGAAAAAGATGACCCCTTCTTCCTATATATTACCAAGGAAAAGTAATCCTTCTTTTATAGGCGAAATTATATTGGATTTTATATGTATATAATTCCTTAATTATATGAGACCAAAAAGAAGAAATGACACGAGGGTTCTATATATAGATAGAGAAAGAAAGAAGAAGAAAATTATGATGTGGAAAAGAAGACAGGAATTGTGTACAATGGCATTGTACAACAATTTAATTTGGAAAAGGGATGTAGCGCAGCTTGGTAGCGCGTTTGTTTTGGGTACAAAATGTCACAGGTTCAAATCCTGTCATCCCTACCTATTACTTCTTTCTTCTTTATAGGCAGTAGCGACGAGATCAATTAAAGTAAAGTGGGTATAACTTGAATTTGTGGAGACTATACGTACGTGAGATACATTAGGAATAGAAAAAGATTTTCTTTTTGAATGAATGAAAGCGCTCTTAGTTCAGTTCGGTAGAACGCGGGTCTCCAAAACCCGATGTCGTAGGTTCAAATCCTACAGAGCGTGATTCCATCTATTTTATGTCGAAGCAGAGTAAAATAACTTAACAAAATTGAATTGTAACTCCAATTTCAATTTGACCTCCTCTCTGGTCTGGAGGAGGTCAATCAAAAAAAAAAAATGACTCAATCAAAGATCCAACTGATCCCCACGCCTGTATTGCAAATACGCAGTCACGAATAATCCCGCTAAAGTAATAGGAATTAGGCCTAAGACGATTCCAAATAGAAAAACTTCAATCATTTCGATTTGTTCGAGGGGATAAAAAAAGAGGTACGATCTATCCCTAAATAGTACTCTAAATTATCCACGAATCTCAATGACCAAGAAAAGAATTCCTAATTAGTCTGGAAAAGAGTCGTAGAATGCCAGGAATCCCAAAGAAAGATTTTTCTTTTCTGAATTATAATTATTCAGTCAATTCAAATAAGGCGTATCTTGTTCAAGCCAATAAATAGAGCTGGGGTTATAGTTAAAGCAGCCAGTAGAAAACCAAAATAACTAGTTAAAGTAAGCATGAAAGAGTTAAATTCCATTTATTTTTTTTTACTACACTACATATGTTGGTAAAGCATTTACCTAAGTTATGGAAAATTCATAATTCATCAGTTATTTTAGATAATACTAAAAAACAAGATAGAGTAAGATACAGAAGTGTAAAAGAAAGTGGATTCATCAGATGATACATGAGTCCCTAATTCCGAATCAAGAGATTTGTTGTGGAATTTGTCAATTGAGTAAAGTAATAATATTAAGAACTAGATCATCTAACCCCATTGAATGAAAAAAAGAAATTCAATTTTCAGGGAAATTTTTGAATAAGAGATAAATAAACAATTGAATTTGAAAAAAAAAACTTCTTTCTATTTTGGATAATTTCTTTTTCAATAGGACCCTCTTTTTGGAGTGAACGATCGAATATTCCCCTATTCCTTCTTATTTTAACTGATTGTATTCCATATGGAATAAGAGGAGAACAAAAGCATTCCACGACCTGCCAAGGGGCTGTTAAAAAAAAAAAAAAAAGAAAGCTCTTCCTTGAATTTACTTTATTTTTATTCCTTTTTCGAACTCCAACCAAAGTAGATTCGAAGACGAGTCACTTCAATTATCCTTTTAAGTTCTATTCTATCTTCTGTCTTTCCCTATTTCATCTCGTAAAGTTCCGCGCTCGCAGTTTGGTCAAGAAAGTTAGACCTAATCCAACAAACAATACAAGGATGAATTACGAATTATGAAAGGATAGATTTCACATATACTTGTCCTTGTATTGTGTCAGTATGAGAATATCCTTCCTAAATTATTTATCCAAACCTATTGATCATTAACTTAGATTTTCCCAAGATTTTGGCTGCTATTCCGAATTACTCTATTATTCCGAAGCCAATGAAAAGTAAGTAGAACCTACAAAAATGGGGTTTTCTATTGATGCCTTGAATAACATATAGCTTACCTATAGACAAAAAAAAAATAAAAAAGTAATTATGTTTCGGAACCAGGCAAAACCAGATTGCTGTGCCATAGGAAGGATAGCTATACTAATTCGGTATACTCAAAATACACCTTTGGTACAAAATTGACAATCTCACAAGGATGAAATATCAGTAATTTTCTATTTACTGGTCGATCCCATCTTTTACGGAATCAATTCCTTTTTTGAATGTACAAAAATTTTGGGAGTTCAGCATGTCTGGAAGCACGGGAGAACGTTCTTTTGCTGATATTATTACCAGTATTCGATACTGGGTTATTCATAGCATTACTATACCTTCCCTATTCATTGCGGGTTGGTTATTTGTCAGTACGGGTTTAGCTTATGACGTGTTTGGAAGTCCTAGGCCAAACGAGTATTTCACGGAAAGCCGACAAGGAATTCCGTTAATAACCGACCGTTTTGATTCTTTAGAACAACTCGATGAATTTAGTAGATCCTTTTAGGAGGCCCTCAATGACCATAGATCGAACCTATCCTATTTTTACAGTGCGATGGCTGGCTATTCACGGACTAGCTGTACCTACTGTTTTTTTCTTGGGATCAATATCAGCAATGCAGTTCATCCAACGATAAAACAAATTCCAACTATAGAACTATGACACAATCAAACCCGAATGAACAAAATGTTGAATTGAATCGTACCAGTCTATACTGGGGTTTATTACTCATTTTTGTACTTGCTGTTTTATTTTCCAATTACTTCTTCAATTGAGAGAAAGAAAGAGACTAATAAGAATTCTCTTATCCCATTTGGAAGGATACCATCCTTATAACTACCCATGACTGTTTTTGTCTCTAGCATGACCAATTGATAAAATGTGGAGGAAAGTAGGGGAAATGGCCGATACTACTGGAAGAATTCCTCTTTGGCTGATAGGTACTGTAGCTGGTATTGCTGTGATTGGTTTAGTAGGTGTTTTCTTTTATGGTTCATATTCTGGATTGGGTTCATCTCTATAGTAATCGGAGGGACCAGATTGTAAACATGAAAAAGTAGGAGCTTAGCGGGTCCTTACCCCCCTTTATCTGATTAGAGCGGAAAGGACCCGCGGAATTTTTATTTTACTCTTATAACGCGAATTGAATCTATTCGATTCACTCTTATGAAGCAACAAGAAAAAGAGATCACTCGAGGATCCAATATCTTATTCCACGAAGGAAGTATCCTGAAAATCCTTGATTTAGTTTCGAGTAATAAACTAATAAAACCTTAATCAAAACTATTCAACTAGCCTAAAAATAAAAAAACCTTCAATGGAAGAGTTTACTTTTTTTTTGCAAAATTTCTGTAAATTTGAAGTTGAACTTAATTAAACAAGCCAAGCAATTTGCTCACAATCACAAGAAATTTTTCCCCCGCCATATTTTCTTCCCCTCTGTTTGTCCACTACCTCGGCTAAACCTAAGCAAAAGAAAAAGAGGTCCAAGAGACAGACCCGAATAAAGAAGAAATAGTAATCTTTGACGAATTAGGAAGAAAAAGGATTCTTATTTTGATACAAGAAGAATCGGCACAAGAAAAAGGCTTTTTCTTGTGCCGAATAGACGATTAAGAAGACCTGCAATCCCTCCGAAAAAGAAGAAATTTTAATTTGATTGTTCTCGCCTTTGCCTTGGATTCTCTTCTTTTGCATGGGATATAAATAAGGAATTCCAGACATCTCATAAACAAAAAGCAGTCTAAACAAAAAAAGGATTTCCAAAATAGATCATAGATAATTCTAGCAATTGCCAATAAATCGAGGCTTTTTACCAACTTGATGGTAAGAAATCCCGGGACCTAGAAATTCATTTCGTACAATTGAACCTTTTCAAACTGTTTCTTTTTGAGAACCAAAAAAACTTGTGCCAAAATAACGGATGCGAAGAAGAACAAAAGGCCTTGGACACGTAATGGATCCTGAAGCACGATTTCTGCGTCCCCCTGACCAAAACCTCCCACATTAGGATTGCTTGTTAATGGTTGATCAAGCTTGATGGATTCCCCCTCTGAAACAAGAAGTTCTGGTCCGGGAGGTATAATATCAATCACTTGGCGTCCATCTGATGCATCAACTATGGATATTTCATACCCCCCCTTTTCTTTACGTAGTATTTTTCTTACTATACCTGTTGACGTAGCATTATAGACTGTATTGTTACTCTTGCTACCATCAGGATAGATCTGTCCTCTTCCTCGGTTTCCCCCTACATATATGGGATATTTTAAGAAATGAGCATCTTTCTTCGTAGCAGGATCAGGGGAAAGAATGGGAAAGACAATTTCACTATATTTCTTACCGGGAACAGGGCCTATCACAAGAATGTTTTTTTTATCGGGACGATAACTCTGAAAAGCAAGATTTCCTATCTTTTCTTTTAACTCAGGGGAAATACGATCGGGCGGCGCTAATTCGAATCCCTCGGGCAAAATAAGAACAGCACCTACATTCAACCCTCCCTTTTTTCCATTAGCAAGAACTTGTTTCAATTGCATATCATAAGGAATTCGAAGAACTGCTTCAAATACAGTATCGGGAAGCACAGCTTGGGGAACTTCAATATCGACGGGCTTGCTAGCTAAATGGCAATTGGCACATACAATTCGTCCAGTTGCTTCTCGTGGGTTTTCATAACCCTGCTGCGCAAAAATGGGATATGCATTTGAAATAGATGTCCGAGTTATTACGTATATCATGATCGATACAGAAATCGATCGAGTTATCTGTTCCTTTACCCAAGAAAAAGTATTTCTATTTTCCATGTCCAATCGCAGATCCCAGAATTTCTACAATAAATTAGATAGGTAGCTAAGCTAATCTAGTTCCCTATACACGAATCTGTTGTCATTCTACTGCAACAGTTGTACTGCAATGATGAATACCTTAAAGTAGGTATAAATAGAAAGAATTTTGCTAAAATGGAAAAGGGCTTTCTTTCTAAAAAAAGATGCTTGCTAATTTGATTAATATTAATATCGGGAGATCAAATGAATTTATGCTTCACTAATTGAATGATAAATGACTACAAGCGAAGGAGATAGACGATTTAAACAAAAAAAGACCCAAAATTTCAAACATGTATCTAGAATTACTGGAAAACTACAAACAAAAATAGTGAAAATAAGCTCGTTAGGAGCCCATCCAAAATCGTTGTAGACCCAACGAATTACTAGTTCCCAACCACGGGTGGAGTGAAATCCAACAAAAAAATCAGTAACTAAAAGAATAAAAAAAGCTTTTATTGAGTCATTTAAATTATAGAAGAATTCCTGAACCCAAGAATTCAAAATGACAAGTTCCTCTTTACCCAGAAAAAAAGAACCACTTAGAATAGCCAAACAGATTATATTTGTCGAGAAATGCAAAATGGTATGGAGATGATCCTCATTATTTATTTTGACCCATTGTATTATTTCCTTGTGTATTCCTGTAGGAGGTTTTTGTACATGTGTCTTTAGTTTCCCTTTTATCATCTCGTCCAAGAGAGAAAGTTCTTCTAATTCTATGAATCTTTCTAGAATCCTTTTCTCTTGAATATCAGTTAAGAGAGTTTCGGATTGCCTGGTATTCCACCAATTCTTAATCCAAAGTTCCAGACATTTGTTAAATGAGGAAGAGACCCCCCAAGGCAAAAGTACGATAAATACAAGATATAGTAAAGAAGGCAATGCTTTCTTTTTTTTCATTTTTGATCTGTAAATGGAGTTGTTAATGAATATGCTTCATTCGCTGACTCTATTCCATTCCCTGACTCTATATGATGATATTTCTATTTCATGATATTTCTATTTCTTTGAAGCAAAAACTCTATAGGTTTGATACCCTGTATCTATTCTTCTTTTTTGTATATTAGTTATTAGTGGAATTTCAGTGCATTGGGTTCTTTCTTAGATCTAGATGGAATGAAATAGTGAAATAGAATAAAAAAAAAGCCCTTTCGGATGAAAAAGGAAGAATAGTATGCGATATATCTAACTTGGATAAAAAAAAATTAAAAGCAAATTTCTCTTATCCTCGTTTGTTCCTTCCTTTAGATAAATACTTAAAAATCCCCTTACAATAACAAATCCAATTTAGAAGGGACTTCCTCCCTGTGTTGAGAAAACTTTTCTTCTTCCAATTCTTCTTTTCTTCATTCAACTCAGTTCAAAAAAGATACCTCAAAATACTTCAATTGGTACGCGCAAGAAATAGGCCAATTCGGCAGCTTTTTGTTCAATTTCTCGTGGAGTAAAAAATTTATCATCAGTACGAGTCAAGGGAATGATCCCCTGGCCCCGGATTTCCATATAAAGAATACGACGAGGATAAAGACCCTCTTTAACCTGAATTCTAATTGATTGGATATCCCGCATAAGGAATCGAAGGAAGACGCGACGTTTTATTCCAGGGAATCCCCAACGAAAAATGCACACTATTCCCTCTTTTCTATCGAATCGGTCATAACCACTACCTACATTCCACAAAATAGTACACCACAAGTAGGAGCTAATGAATAGGCCTGCGATTCCGTAGAAAGACATCACGACCCCCTGCGGAAAAAAAAGAATTTCTTGAGATGGAAGTATAGATATAATATTCTTACCAAGATAACTGGAAATCCCAACCGATAAGAATCCTAGTGAACCTAGAAAAAGAATACAGGCCCAGAAAAAATTACCCCTTTTTCGAGAACCTTTTAGAAGTTCTACCCATATGTGTTCTGATCGCCAATTCATATTAGATATACTAAATCCAGCAGCGGTCGATTGAAATTGAGAGAATAAGCTAAATAATTTTGACTTTACTTTTTTTGATTCTGAAATCGCCTTCAGCAACTAGTACTCCTGTGAAATAATAGGTTAGATACATTGACTTTCTATTCAAAAAATATTCGTTGATTCAATTAAAATAAATAAAATAAAACTCGCTATACCTGGCTCTGCATATTCATGCATTTATGCTCGTAGCCTATATCCGCATCCATAACCGTTTTTCATTTGTGTGTAGAAAGTGTGTGTAGAAAAAGCCACATACCCTACCATATTATATTACTTACACTAAAAAATACTAGACAATCTTATTTTTTTGCACATAAAGAAATAAAGAAGTCATTGCAATTGCCGGAAATACTAAGCCTACTAAAGGCACGAAAATAGAAGGTAAGTTTAAATCCGTCATGGAATAGGTGTCTCAATTCAAATTTACTATTTCTATCTAGTCGAAAAATATCTTAAGATTCTTATGATATAATTAAGTATATCTATTATAAGGAATATTGACTATTGTATTGTATTTTTTATTTTTAGTTTGAAAAATATTCTGTAAAAAAAATGAAAGGATAATAAGAAAATTCCAAAAAAGGAGAACTAATTAAAAAGATTTTATTTTGATTTTCCCATCCTCATGGCCTTTCTATCTTTCTAATCTAATTTGAAATTGGATTCAAAAGAAAGCGGTTAGAATTTACTTCCTGCATACATACTTCTCTAGAAGCGCATACAATAATGCGTGGTAAAGGCGGAAAAATAGTATATTCAATCAAAATCAAAGGGCAAATTATCTTACCTACTATAGATCCCCTACTACCCTCTTAGACTTTAAAAGGCGATATACCACCCAAAGAAAGGGTATGAAAATGCCGGGTGGAGTTAGCTTTTCGACGAAGACCTGTCCCGTGCAGCGAAGCCCTGTTAGTAAGACCCCCCGCAATAATGGATTATAGAAGAATATTATTCCAAATACTCCTCTGGACGCATATAGTAGCATTGCGATTCCGAATCTTTTTTATTTATGAATATGAACAGAAAAAATTCATTGTATCGTTGGGTCGGAGCGGAGGTTTGGTCCAGAAAAATTAGAAACAAAACGTCTACTCTACCGCATTGAAGTCTATAGCGCTGTATTTCCACGAAAGTATAATTCTTACCATCAGGATACGATCCTTTCTTTTGAACTAAACGTCTCTACGATGGGTCCAGGTTCTATGTCCAATCCCAAATCAAGGATTTCTCGCTCTTGATCGGAGTCATAAACTAAAAAAAAACTACCTTTTTATCCTTTTTCTCAAGGTTATAGAAAACTTCCTTATCTAGTTCTAGCATTTTGAAAAAAAAAAAATGCTTCTTTTTTTACACACAGTTCGAGTCACTTGTTGACTCACGATTACGCCTGTTAAAAGTTTCAAACGTCCTCTTTTTTGAAATTGAAAGAGAGTCCTATAAAAAGGTCTAACTTCCAAACTATGTCTTTTTTCATTCATTCTCCTTTAGTTTTTTTCTCTATCTAGAAGTGGAATAGAATAACCCGGTTGAAGGGTAATGATCATACGTCTGTAATGCATTGTATGGCCCAGAATAGGTCCTATTCTTCTACCTTTTCCAGGTAGTCGATGGCTATTCACAGCTACCACCTTAACACCAAAGAAGAGTTCGACCCAATGCTTTATTTCTGTCTTAGTGAATCCCGATTCGACATTAAAAGTATATTGATTCTTTCCCAATAAACGAAGACTTTTTTCTGTAAATACTGCGTATTTGATTCCATTATCATTATCATATGATAATACTATATTTTATTATTTTATTATTTTATTTGTATTTCTTTATTGTATTATACCTTAATATATATATTCTAGATATATAGAATAGACGAATCTCAATTTGTCAAGTCTCATGATCATATCATGATCTATTTTTATTCGGCTCAATCTTTTTTTTCTAAAAAAGATTGAGCCGAGTTTAATTGCAATCAATTAGAAGAATAAAGAAGAATTACTGCATTTCATAACTGATTTTTTTCTCTTTTTATTTCGTTTCTTTTTTATTTATACCTTCTTTATCTTTAGTTTTATCTAGTTAATCAATAGTATCTACCGGCTCGAACTCGAATTTGATCGCCTTCCATACTTCACAAGCTGCGGCTAGTTCAGGACTCCATTTGCAAGCTGCTCGGATAATTTCATTACCTTCGCGAGCAAGATCGCGCCCTTCGTTACGAGCTTGTACACAGGCTTCTAAAGCCACTCGATTAGCTGCTGCACCAGGTGCATTTCCCCAAGGATGTCCTAAAGTTCCTCCACCAAATTGTAATACAGAATCGTCCCCAAAGATTTCGGTCAGAGCTGGCATATGCCAAACATGAATACCACCTGAAGCTACCGGTATAACACCTGGCATGGATACCCAGTCCTGAGTGAAAAAGATACCGCGAGCACGATCTTTTTCAATATAAAATCATCGCGCAATAAATCAACAAAACCTAAAGTCATTTCGCGTTCCCCTTCTAACTTACCTACTACTGTACCGGAGTGGATATGATCTCCCCCAGACATACGCAATGCTTTAGCTAATACACGGAAATGCATACCATGATTTTTCTGTCTATCAATAACTGCATGCATTGCACGGTGAATGTGAAGAAGTAGGCCATTGTCGCGGCAATAATGAGCCAAAGTAGTATTTGCGGTGAATCCCCAGTTAAGTAGTCATGCATTACAATAGGAACCCCTAATTCTCTTGCAAATACAGCTCTCTTAATCATTTCTTCACATGTACCCGCAGTCGCATTCAAGTAATGCCCCTTGATTTCACCGGTTTCGGCCTGTGATTTATAAATAGCTTCGGCACAAAAGACAAAACGGTCTCTCCAGCGCATAAATGGTTGTGAGTTTACGTTTTCATCATCTTTGGTAAAATCAAGTCCACCACGTAGACACTCATAACACGCTCTACCATAATTTTTTGCGGATAATCCCAATTTTGGTTTAATAGTACATCCCAATAAAGGACGACCGTACTTGTTCAACTTATCTCTTTCAACTTGGATACCATGAGGCGGGCCTTGGAAAGTTTTTGAATAAGTAGGGGGAATTCGTAGATCCTCCAAACGTAGAGCACGTAGGGCTTTGAAACCAAATACGTTACCTACAATGGAAGTAAACATGTTAGTAACGGAACCCTCTTCAAATAGGTCTAATGGATAAGCTACATAACAGATCCATTGGTTGTCTTCCCCAGCAACAGGCTCGATGTGATAGCATCGTCCTTTGTAACGATCAAGACTGGTAAGTCCATCAGTCCAAACAGTTGTCCATGTACCAGTAGAAGATTCGGCAGCTACTGCAGCCCCTGCTTCTTCGGGCGGAACCCCAGGCTGAGGACTTACTCGGAATGCTGCCAAGATATCAGTATCCTTAGTTTCATACTCTGGGGTGTAGTAAGTCAATTTATAATCTTTAACACCAGCTTGAAATCCAACACCTGCTTTAGTTTCTGTTTGTGGTGACATAAGTCCCTCCCTATAACTCTTGAATTAAGAATTCTCACAATAACAGGGTCTACTCGATGTTAATTAGGCGTAAATGAAACTTTAGCAAAAATCTCGTAAAACAAAAAGGATATTCAATTAATATAATATCAACTCATTAAAGAAAATTGAGGGCATGCTTAGGTTAATGAATATGTTTCATTCATATATAATGCGTACACCCTGTGTATGTTCTATCCTATAGGAATTCCAATATAGGAATTCGATAGGAATTGAGTTGTTGTTATGGTAAGTTAACACGGTTCGTTATTAAACCATGGATTTGATTTACCAAATCCATAATTATTGTATACTCTTTGATAGATATAGCGCAACCCAAATTAATTCCTAATCCTTATTTTACAAGTTCTTAATAGTTCTCTTTTCTTATTTTGAATGCAAATACCTAACTAAATACTAATAAAATTCTTTGTTGACAGCAATCTATGCTTCACAGTAGTATATATTTTGTATATCGAAGTCCTAGATAGGAAAGTAGAGTAGGCACAGATCCTCCACAAAAGGCAAAATGTATATGAAAAAAAAGATTGATTGAACTTTCCAATGGACTCATTCCATGAGTAAACGATTGAATGGGATTCGCTTGGGCAACGAAATCAAGTCCTGGTCCCCTTTTCTCTCTTATTGAATTAACTAATTCATTTCCTTTTTACTTTTGGATTTTTTTTGATTTGATTTGGCATTATTCAACAATAAAAAAAGAAAAATTTCGACAAATTCCTTTTTTTTTAATTATGTGATAATTATGAGAACCAATCCTACTACTTCTCCTCCCGGGGTTTCCACAATTGAAGAAAAAAGTACAGGTCGTATCGATCAAATTATTGGACCCGTGCTGGATGTCACTTTTCCCCCAGGCAAGTTACCTTATATTTATAACGCTTTGGTAGTCCAGAGTAGAGACACTGCCGATAAGCAAATTAATGTGACTTGTGAGGTACAACAATTATTAGGAAATAATCGAGTTAGAGCTGTAGCTATGAGTGCTACGGACGGGTTGATGAGAGGAATGGAAGTGATTGACACGGGAGCTCCTCTCAGTGTTCCGGTCGGTGGAGCTACTCTCGGACGAATTTTCAACGTTCTTGGGGAGCCTGTTGACAATTTGGGTCCTGTAGATAGTAGTGCAACGTTCCCTATTCATAGATCTGCGCCTGCCTTTATCGAGTTAGATACGAAATTATCCATCTTTGAAACAGGTATTAAGGTCGTCGATCTTTTAGCTCCTTATCGACGTGGAGGAAAAATAGGACTATTTGGGGGGGCTGGAGTAGGTAAAACAGTACTGATCATGGAATTAATCAATAACATTGCTAAAGCTCATGGGGGCGTATCCGTATTCGGTGGAGTAGGGGAACGGACTCGTGAAGGAAATGATCTTTATATGGAAATGAAGGAATCCGGAGTAATTAATGAAAAAAATATTGAGGAATCAAAGGTAGCTCTAGTCTATGGCCAAATGAATGAACCACCGGGAGCTCGTATGAGAGTTGGTTTAACTGCCCTAACTATGGCGGAATATTTCCGAGATGTTAATAAGCAAGACGTGCTTTTATTTATCGATAATATCTTTCGTTTTGTTCAAGCAGGATCAGAGGTATCCGCTTTATTAGGGAGAATGCCCTCCGCAGTGGGTTATCAACCTACTCTTAGTACAGAAATGGGTTCTTTGCAAGAAAGAATTGCTTCTACTAAAAAGGGATCTATAACTTCGATTCAAGCAGTTTATGTACCTGCAGACGATTTGACCGACCCTGCCCCTGCCACAACATTTGCACATTTGGATGCTACTACCGTACTTTCCAGAGGATTAGCTTCCAAGGGTATTTATCCAGCAGTAGATCCTTTAGATTCAACCTCGACTATGTTACAGCCTCGGATCGTTGGCAACGAACATTATGAAACTGCGCAAAGAGTTAAGGAAACTTTACAACGTTACAAAGAACTTCAGGACATTATCGCAATTCTTGGCTTGGATGAATTATCGGAAGAGGATCGTTTAACTGTAGCAAGAGCAAGAAAAATTGAGCGTTTCTTATCACAACCGTTCTTTGTGGCAGAAGTTTTTACTGGTTCTCCAGGAAAGTATGTTGCTCTTGCGGAAACTATTAGGGGATTTCAACTAATCCTTTCCGGAGAATTAGACGGCCTACCTGAACAGGCTTTTTATTTGGTGGGTAACATCGATGAAGCTAGCACGAAAGCTATAACCTTAGAAGAGGAGAACAAATCGAAGAAATGAAATTAAATCTTTATGTACTGACTCCTAAGCGAATTATTTGGGATTGTGAAGTGAAAGAAATCATTTTATCCACTAATAGTGGCCAAATTGGCGTATTACCAAACCACGCCCCCATTAACACAGCAGTAGATATGGGTCCTTTGAGAATACGCCTCCTCAACGACCAATGGTTAACAGCGATTCTGTGGAGCGGTTTTGCGAGAATAGTTAATAATGAGATCATCATTTTAGGAAATGATGCGGAACTGGGTAGTGATATTGATCCGGAAGAAGCTCAAAAGGCACTTGAAATAGCCGAAGCTAACTTGAGTAAAGCTGAGGGTACGAAAGATTTGGTTGAAGCGAAGCTCGCTCTCAGACGAGCTAGGATACGAATCGAGGCTGTCAATTGGATTCCCCCATCCAATTGAAGACAATCCAGTGGTTTATAGTTGATACAAAGAAAAAGGGAAGAGGGGTAGAAAAAGTTATTAGATAGCGAAGCGAAGTAAGTCCAATGCTATCTAGTAATTTTTCTACCTACTTACCTACTATTGGATTTGAACCAATGACTCCCGCCGTATGAAAGCAATACTCTAACCACTGAGTTAAGTAGGCAATTTATCACCACAAAGGAAGACCCATTACTTCGATCGATTATATATTGAATCCCTTTTCTAAGCAATACCGCTCTGTTATTGGTCTGTTATATACTAAATACTAAACTAAATACTAAACAGATACAGATCAAAGGGGTATCCTCTGGCATTAGAAAATATTCATCTTGACAAGAAATTATCTATATGTTAAGATATCTCTGATAAGGGCTATAGCTCAGTTCGGTAGAGCAACTCGTTTACACGTGCGCCAATGCTTTTCAAAGGAGCTTATTATGCAATGAACATAATCGATCTTATTGCAAAATCAATGTCTTACTTCATAGATTCGAGAGAATAGGAGAACAGTAGCCTGACAAACAGTCGGTTCAGTCCGATTCAGGTGCCAATTCAGGTGCCTAATCAAATAGAACCCTTATGGATTTGCTAGTTGATAAGGTAAATATCCAGCCCACTAAATGCTAGGCGTAATGAGGATAAGGGCCTCCAAAAAACTTCTTTTCGTTCTATGAACTTTAAGGTGTATGAAGTCTCATAGTTAACTCTTGCAGTGGAACGATAGAGACTCCATTTCACTTAGGTTGATTTAATTTAGACCGGAGGCAGACCTAAGTCAAGGTAATCCTCCTTTGAAACACTTTGGTATTGCTCCTAGATAGATCATAATACAAAAAATCAATCAGAGCACAGGGAGCCATCTCATTATCTTTCCGTAAAGAAAAACTATGGTGGACTAACTGATCTTTAAATCAGTTTATGAAAGAGCCCAATGCAAAAAAATGCATGTTGGGTCTTTGAAACAGTTCAAATCATTTCGATAATAATCCGTTTGATCTGTTTTACCGAGAAGGTCTACGGTTCGAATCCGTATAGCCCTAATATGCCCTTTTTTAGATTTTAGGATCTCTATCCTATGTTTTCTTTAGTTTAGTATAGTTTTCATTTTCTCATTAGTATTTGTTTATAGACTGGATAGGCGCCTGCGACATAGAATAGAGATAAAAGCATTACCAAAGGCTCATTCATCGAAAATCAAAATCATACAGACAGGAAAAGAAAAACGAATTTCTATCAAATCAATAGAAGAAAGGATCCTTTCCCTGATTTGAATCCCGTCCTCCTTCAAATAGGATATCTCTAGACTTCCCTATAATAACTGCAATGATTTTATCCATTTTGCGAATTCCTACTTTGTTTTAAGTATATTTATTACTTTGTTTATAGATACATTATGTAAATTGATCAACTTTAAATAGAAAAAATAAAGTAAAGAGTAAATAAGAAAACAGAATATTCTGTCTCATAGTTCTGAAATAGAGTTCTTTATTTTTATTTTATAGTATTACTTCTCATTAATTATACTGCATAGATTAGTCCTACTATCTTAATTAGGTTCTAATTTAGTAGTATTCTCATTTTTATTTAATAGTCTCTTATTATTTTATTATTAAATATTAAATAAAGGATAGAGCTATTCTTTTTTCTAGAGATTCTAGAGAAAGCGAGACAAAGTGAAACGAGAAAGTTTTCTTTATATAAGAATTAGATCTACATACACCATATCTAAATAGAATGGAAATCCAAAAGAAAGGGAGTTGGGATTCCATTGGATGAATCTTTAAAGAAGATGCAGCACAGAGGAAACAAAGGCTAAACTTAAACTAAGCGCTTTTGTTTGAACAAAAAAGATTCTTGTTTCACCGAGGAAAAGAGAGAAGTTCTGGATA
>NW_028260669.1:0-2500 GCF_056163025.1 Triticum urartu
CCCAGAATAGGTCCTATTCTTCTACCTTTTCCAGGTAGTCGATGGCTATTCACAGCTACCACCTTAACACCAAAGAAGAGTTCGACCCAATGCTTTATTTCTGTCTTAGTGAATCCCGATTCGACATTAAAAGTATATTGATTCTTTCCCAATAAACGAAGACTTTTTTCTGTAAATACTGCGTATTTGATTCCATCCATAAATCGACTTTCCCTCCTATGCTCTGAGTTCCAGTATCGATAAGAATTCGAGTTCTTATTGTTCTTATGTTATGGTATGAATATACCATACCAATTCGTTATGTATGGATGATGGATGAGATTCCATGGATAGAGAGCCAGTTCCAATAGACTTATGGAATGTTCCCGTTCGTGTGCATCCAGCAGGAATTGAACCCGCAAATTTACCAATTATGAGTTGGGCGCTTTAACCATTCAGCCATGGATGCTTAACAGGGATCATCGTACATCGTAAATAACCAATTTTCATATAGAAAGACATATCATAGAAAAATGAAATCGAAAATATTCCGAGATGGCAAATATTCGGAGATGACTATGAAAACACCTCTCTGGATCCTCGAATTGAAAGAGAGATTGAGAGGGATCAAGAATCCTAATTCTCGCTATTTGGAATGGATCCAATTCTATTGAGTCTGACTCATAGTGATCATTTCTCTTTAGCAAAGAATGACCTTGGTTATCAAAGGATTGAACAACCGGGATCCATTTACTTATGATACCTAGTTGGCATTGATAACAAGGATCTAATGAATTATGAGTTTAATAGATCCTCTTTAGCAGAAAGACGTATATTCCTTGCTCATTATCAGACAATCACTTATTCCCAAACCTCGTGTGGGACTAATCGTTTTCATTTACCATCTCATGGAAAACCCTTTTCGTTCCGCTTAGCCCTATCGGGTATTTTAGTGATAGGTTCTGTAGGAACTGGACGATCCTATTTGGTCAAATACCTAACGAAAAATTACGATTTTCCTTTCATTAAGGTACGAGGGCTTCTTATTCCACAAGAACGAAAGCACCTTTTCATTCTTTCATATACTAGGGGTTTTTACTTGGAAAAGACAATGTTCCATACTAAAGGATTCGGGTCCATAACCACGAGTTCCAGTGCACTAGATCTTGTAGCACTTAGCAACGAAGCCCTATCCATTAGTATTCCACATAAGAAATCCATTCTAGAAAAAAATACAATTAGATTAGCTCTTCATAGACAAACTTGGGGTTTGCGAGCCAAGGTAAGATCGGCTCGGGATCATGGGACCCTTTTCTATCAGATAGGAGGGGCTCTTGTACAAAATAGACTTACTAAGTAATAACCCCATAGAATCTATCTATATAAAGATAAAGAGGCAATCGTGTCAGGAAGCGGGTTTTTCTTTGGCCAAAAGGTACTTCGAACTTGGAACGAGCATGAAGAGATTAACGAGACTTCTTTCTCTTTTGAGTTTTTCTGGCGGACCTGCCGCGCAAGATCTTTGGTCTTCCCCTGGAACCGATGAAAAAAAGTGGATCGCTTCTTATGTACTCGCTCAGAATGATTCTTCTCTATCTATAGTTCATGGCCTATTAGAAGTAGAAGGTGCTCTGGTGCAATCCTTACCGACAGAAAAAGATTGCAGTCAGGTTGATAATAGTCGAGTGACATTACTTCGTCGGTCCGAACTAAGGAATCTGTTAGAAATGTTTTGAAATGGATATTGTTCTCTCTTTGATCAGGGATTGCTATATGAAAAGAAGTGGAGTTTGAAAAAGGGAACGGAATGCTCAAACCGGAACTGCTAGAGGAACGAATTTTCAATAGCATAACTTGGGCTCCTAGAATATGGCGCCCTTGGGACAATCTATTTGATTGCAGGGTTTTGTTCCGAAGCAAAGATATCCGCGGAGGCCGGTTCGTTCGTCCTATTCTGATATTCAGGACCAAGAGGTACTGGATTCTCTTTCGGATAGGCCCTGAAAGGAGAAGAAAGGCTGAAATGCCAACGGACCTCTGTCTATTCTCTAATTCACCCGATCCGATAGTACCCGTTTTTGGAACGTCCAGTGCCAAAGTCACTGAATGGGTAAGTCACCAATCCAATCCCTTTGACAAATCGGATGTCATATTAGATATCATATTCTATATATATAGAAATATCATAGATAGAATAGACATATAGAATTTTTGGTCGGCAAATTCGAAGGAATCATTGAGTGAAAAAGGAGCAAAGAATGACAAAAGACGAGACTCTACTAGTCTTCACTCTTGTGGTTTCCTCTTCCTCGGTTTCTGTTTTCTTATTCGGGATCTTGCTTTTCATGGTTCTCATCTCTGCAACTCGCGATTTTCGCGAGAGAACCAAATCCAAGTTGGTGAAGATCATGATTTGGGCTGGCACGGGGATCGTTTGATCGATTTCCTTGATTTGATCGCTACTTAATGGGCGTGCGCTCAAAGGATACAAACAGGGATTCGCAAACAAAAAGGGGAATTC
>NW_028260669.1:17500-32500 GCF_056163025.1 Triticum urartu
GAAATTGTGCATATAGAAAACTCTAAAGAAAGAAAAAAAGGAGACCCATGCCATGATTTTCAAATCTTTTCTATTTAGTAGTCTAAGTTTCTCGATGAGGATAATTAATTCGGTCGTTGTGGTCGGACTCTATTATGGATTTCTGACTACATTCTCCATAGGTCCCTCTTAGATCTTCTTTCTCCAATCTTGGATTAGGGAAGAAGGAGATATTCGCGACTACTGGCGATTTCATTATGGGGCAGCTCATGATCTTCATATCGATCTATTATCCACCTCTGTATCTATTCTTTCTTAGCTAAACAGGTGGAAGATCTATCCAATTTGGTTATATTATATCATGGACTCGAAAAACGGATCTGAATTTGACTGAAATGCACGATCTTCACAGGTATCACTTTTCACGATACCTAAAAGGTGGAATAGCGATTTTCGAACCATTTCCTATAAGAGAATGGTTTCCATTACTTTGAGAAATGGATTCTTATATCAAACTATAGCTATTGCATTAAAGAAGAAAAGAAACTAATAGAAGTCGAAGACGCGGAATGATAGTGAATAGAGAGAAAGATTCTTCTGATTTTCTTGTTTCTATCTACTAGACGCCGTAGAGAATTGAGAATTTTCATGTCTTTCAATTCTCGTACTCGTAATTGGAAAGTTATGGAAGGAGACCCATCATTTTGCAATGAAAACAACATATAAAACTCTGGACAATTTCGAAATCAGGCCAAGCGTCTTAATACATATGCAAAAAAATTCATTATTGGCCCACCATTGATTAGAAGATTTAGCTTGTATGAATCGCTATTGGTTTGATACGAATAATGACAATCGTTTCAGTATGTTAAGGATACAGATGTATCCACAATTCATTTAGAGTTACTTAATAGTCTATTTCTTATACCATATCTCTATCCCGTGAAATTCTCGAGCCAAAAGATGGATGCATATGCTGTGTTTCATTTTGCTAAATGATATCAATTAAATGGTGTATCAATTCCATAAATTGCATATAGCAATAAATAAATCAGCAAAATTCTTTCTAATATTTTAGATAGAAGAAACATTTCTTCTATCTAAAATATTAGAAAGAATGTACCCTTCTATCCAAATCCAATTTGCATCGATAAAATAAATCCAAATTCCAGTAGTAGATGAATAATTGCAAATTTGTGTGTGTACGAGATTAGAATAACTTCAAAATAACTGACATAATTTTGTATTTTTCCTGATCAGAAAAATACATGAAAAAGAAAGGAGGTAGAAAAATTTTTGGATTTATGGTTAAAGAAGAAAAAGAAGAAAACAGGGGTTCTGTTGAATTTCAAGTATTCAGTTTCACCAATAAGATACGGAGACTTGCTTCACATTTGGAATTACACAAAAAAGATTTTTCATCGGAAAGAGGTCTACGAAGACTTTTGGGAAAACGTCGACGTTTGCTGGCTTATTTGGCAAAGAAAAATAGAGTACGTTATAAGAAATTAATCGGTCAGTTGAATATTCGGGAGCAGTAATTTAATCGTTCAAATTTTTTTCTTGTTTTATTATTTTTTTAGTAGTCTTATAGTAGTCTTAGATTTTTCATTTTGATGAGCCTCGCTTTGAGGAATTCATGGAATAATCCATTTTCATGGAATAATGAATTAAGGAAGAAAGGATATGAGTCTACCGCTTACAAGAAAAGATCTCATGATAGTCAATATGGGCCCTCAACACCCATCAATGCATGGTGTTCTTCGACTGATCGTTACTCTCGATGGTGAGGATGTTATTGATTGTGAACCCATATTAGGGTATTTACACAGAGGAATGGAAAAAATCGCGGAAAACCGAACTATTATACAATACTTACCTTATGTAACAAGGTGGGATTATTTAGCTACTATGTTTACAGAAGCAATAACAGTAAATGCACCAGAATTCTTGGAGAATATTCAAATACCACAAAGAGCCAGCTATATTAGGGTAATTATGTTAGAATTAAGCCGGATAGCTTCTCACTTGCTATGGCTTGGACCTTTTATGGCGGATCTCGGCGCACAGACTCCTTTTTTCTATATTTTTAGAGAGAGAGAATTAATATATGATCTATTTGAAGCTGCTACAGGTATGCGAATGATGCACAATTACTTTCGCATCGGAGGAGTAGCCGCCGATCTACCTTATGGATGGATCGATAAATGTTTAGATTTCTGTGATTATTTTTTACGCGGAGTTGTTGAATATCAACAACTTATTACACAGAATCCAATTTTTTTAGAGCGAGTTGAAGGAGTAGGTTTTATTAGCGGAGAAGAAGCAGTAAATTGGGGCTTATCGGGACCGATGTTACGAGCTTCTGGAATACAATGGGATCTTCGTAAAGTAGATCCTTATGAGTCTTACAACCAATTTGATTGGAAAGTCCAATGGCAAAAAGAAGGGGATTCGTTAGCTCGCTATTTAGTACGAATTGGTGAAATGAGGGAATCCATCAAAATAATTCAACAAGCTGTAGAAAAAATTCCTGGAGGACCTTATGAAAATTTAGAAGTCCGACGCTTTAAGAAAGAAAATAATTCTGAATGGAATGATTTTGAGTATAAATTTCTTGGTAAAAAACCTTCGCCCAATTTTGAATTGTCAAGACAAGAGCTTTATGTAAGAGTAGAAGCCCCAAAAGGTGAATTAGGGATTTATCTAGTAGGAGATGATAGCCTTTTCCCCTGGAGATGGAAAATCCGTCCACCCGGGTTTATTAATTTGCAAATTCTTCCTCAGCTAGTTAAAAAAATGAAATTGGCTGATATCATGACGATATTAGGTAGTATAGATATCATTATGGGGGAAGTTGATCGTTGAAATGATAATAGATAGGGTAGAGGTAGAAACTATCAATTCTTTTTCGAAATTGGAATTATTAAAAGAAGTCTATGGACTGATATCGATTCTACCCATTTTGACCCTCCTTTTGGGAATAACAATAGAGGTACTCGTAATTGTGTGGTTAGAAAGAGAAATATCTGCGTCGATACAACAACGTATTGGTCCTGAATATGCTGGCCCCCTGGGCCTGCTTCAAGCTATAGCAGATGGGACTAAGCTACTTTTTAAAGAAGATATTCTGCCATCCCGAGGAGATATTTCTTTATTTAGCATTGGACCCTCTATAGCAGTCATATCAGTTTTATTAAGTTTTTTAGTTATCCCTTTGGGATATCATTTTGTTTTAGCCGATCTTAGTATTGGTGTTTTTTTATGGATTGCCATTTCAAGTATAGCTCCTATTGGTCTTCTTATGGCAGGATATAGCTCAAATAATAAATATTCTTTTTCAGGCGGTCTACGAGCTGCTGCTCAATCCATTAGTTATGAAATACCATTAACTTTTTGTGTGCTAGCAATATCTCTACGTGTGATTCGTTAAAATAGATCTTTTTCCTATAAAATCCATTAACTATTTATATTCCTTTTCTTATTTAGTATTTGGGTTGGTAAGTTAAACTAGATAGCTATATGAGTGAAACAAAACAGCTTATAAATTTGTAGTAAAAAGAAAAAATCTCATTTCCTACGTACAAGAAAAAAGTGGAAGTAAACATAAGCAGTGTAAACTCTTTATCCCAAGGTTGATATTTTTTAATTAGTCATCATATCTTGAAGCGGCCAAGAATAAAGGATTCACGATATGGAATTCCATTACTAGAATACTCCTAGTTATTACTATAACTTAATAATCCATAAGAAGAATCCACCAAAAGTTAGTGAAGGGTTAGGAACACTAAAGTACATAAAGGATTAGTAATGGAAAATCTAAAACATTAGAGATTTTTGCCCATAAAAGGAATCATAATAAGGACTTGCAATTTGTAGAAATTATCAAGTAGTACTTTCTTCGGATTCCGATCCAGAGTATGTTCCCATTCACTTGTTAAGGAAATGGCTATCAAGAACGAATTAACCCTTTATCCATTTTTTCTTTTTAAATACCCCCTCCCTGGGGAAAGAAGAATAGTAAAAAAGATATGGAGTGCACTAGAAAAAATTTTCATTATTTCCTTCCTCTATCCATATTCATGCAGAATTGCTCATGAACTAATACCCAACTCTTTCCATTTATTAATTGAATTCCTATAACAAGTAACAAGTGTTTTATTCCAAGATTAAGTTATTACTGAACAAAGAAAAATTTTCATTATATTATAAAGGATGAGATCAATTCGGAAGCGCTTTTTCTTATTCTAGCAGACGGAATTCCTTTGGTCTAATTTAGGACTTTCAAATCTATTTTATTTTATCTAATTCTATCTACGCCCCCGGGGCTAGGAACAAAACAGTCCTTTCCTTTTTCTGATCATAGAGAAGCCGTATGAAGCTAAGGTTTCATGTACGGTTTTGAAATAGCGGTGGGAACTGTGATGTTATCACCGACTATGATTATCTAACAGTTCAAGTACAGTTGATATAGTTGAAGCACAGTCAAAATACGGTTTTTTTGGATGGAATATTTGGCGTCAGCCTATAGGTTTTCTGGTTTTTTTAATTTCTTCTTTGGCAGAATGTGAAAGATTACCCTTTGATTTACCAGAAGCGGAGGAAGAATTAGTAGCAGGTTACCAAACTGAATATTCCGGTATCAAATATGGTTTATTTTATCTTGTTTCTTACCTAAATTTATTAGTTTCTTCTTTATTTGTAACAGTTCTCTACTTGGGCGGGTGGAATTTATCTATTCCCTATATATCCTTTTTTGATTTTTTCCAAATGAATAAAGCAGTTGGAATTTTGGAAATGACAATGGGTATATTTATTACATTAACTAAAGCTTATTTATTTCTCTTCATTTCTATCACAATAAGATGGACTTTACCGAGGATGAGAATGGATCAGTTATTAAATCTTGGATGGAAATTTCTTTTACCTATTTCCCTGGGCAATCTCTTATTAACAACCTCTTCTCAACTTGTTTCACTATAAATAAGATAATACAATAATAGTAAGAATATTTTCAACACAAAAGCTCTCTCAAACAAGAGAAAGAAACATATCTTTTTCATAGATATTTAGAATGAATATGTTCCCTATGGTAACTGGGTTCATGAGTTATGGTCAACAAACAATACGTGCTACAAGGTACATAGGTCAAAGTTTCATAACTACCTTATCCCACACAAATCGTTTACCTATAACGATTCACTACCCTTATGAAAAATCAATTACACCAGAGCGTTTCCGAGGGCGAATCCACTTTGAATTTGATAAATGTATTGCTTGTGAAGTATGTGTTCGCGTATGTCCGATAGATTTACCCGTTGTGGATTGGAGATTTGAAAAGGATATTAAAAGAAAACAATTGCTTAATTATAGTATTGATTTCGGAGTTTGTATATTTTGTGGCAATTGTGTTGAGTACTGTCCAACAAGCTGTTTATCAATGACTGAAGAATATGAACTTTCTACCTATGATCGTCATGAATTGAATTACAATCAAATTGCTTTAAGTCGGTTACCAATCTCCATAATGGGAGATTACACAATTCAAACAATTAGGAATTCGTCTGAAAGTAAAATAAACAAAGAAAAATCTTCGAATTCAAGAACGATTACTGATTACTAAACTTTGATTTTGTCTTTCTGTTATAAAAATCTAATAATTCTTTATTAAACTTTAAAATTAAACTATAAAGAAAAACGAAAAACTACTGCTTATTGGAAATTATTTCTTATTTTAAATCAGACTAGATTTTCGTGATATAATATAATTTATAACTATAAGTTTATACACAAAAAAATACCCTAATCCTTTTTTCCTTCCTTGAATCCTTTAGTTTTAGTCAGTTCATGAAAAATTTTATACTATTAATTTCTTTTTATCCATAATGGATTTACCTGGACCAATACATGAGATTCTTATGCTATTTGGGGGATTTGTTCTTCTACTAGGGGGTCTAGGAGTAGTATTACTTACCAACCCCATTTATTCTGCCTTTTCGCTGGGATTAGTTCTTGTTTGTATATCCTTATTCTATTTTTTATTAAATTCCTACTTTGTAGCTGTCGCACAACTTCTTATTTATGTGGGAGCCATAAATGTCTTGATCATATTCGCTGTAATGTTCGTAAATGGCTCAGAATGGTCTAAAGATAAGAATTATTGGACTATTGGAGATGGGTTCACTTCACTCGTTTGTATAACTATTGTTTTTTCACTAATGACTACTATCCCAGATACGTCGTGGTATGGAATTCTTTGGACTACAAGATCAAACCAAATAGTAGAACAGGGTCTCATAAATAATGTTCAACAAATTGGAATTCATTTAGCAACCGATTTTTATCTTCCGTTTGAACTCATTTCCATAATTCTTCTAGTTTCTTTAATAGGTGCAATTACTATGGCTCGGCAATAAGAAAACTTAGAAAAAGTACAAATTATAAGAATTGCAAATCTAAAATAAATAACTAAAGAATCACAATTTTGATTTAGTAAAATCCATCTACTGCCAACAAATACCTCCTTTTTTTTTTTTTTTTTTTTCTTTTGTTGTGTAATTGTTCTATTGTAATTAATTGAATCGGTTCAATTCTTGCCCTCATATTGAAATGAATCGAGATTGATAAGGAGTTAGTTAATGATGTTTGAGCATGTACTTTTTTTGAGTGTCTATTTATTTTCGATTGGTATCTATGGATTGATCACAAGCCGAAACATGGTTAGAGCTCTAATATGTCTTGAACTTATACTGAATTCAATTAATCTAAATCTCGTAACATTTTCTGATCTATTTGATAGTCGCCAATTAAAAGGAGATATTTTCGCAATTTTTGTTATAGCCCTTGCAGCTGCTGAAGCCGCTATTGGACTATCCATTCTTTCTTCCATCCATCGTAATAGGAAATCCACTCGTATCAATCAATCTAATTTATTGAATAATTAGACTTTTGAATAATTAGACATAGAATCCTCTAAACAAAGGCGCACATATTAAAATAAATAGAAATCAATACTATTTTCTTAGTATTATTTGAGAATATCCATTTTTTTTAGTAGATTATTGCATAGTATTCTTTTTCACTTAAATGAATTTTTGTATTTGTAATTCATTGATATTGCAATTTGAATATTGCAATAATTTATATTGAAAAGACGATAGCCAATTTATTGGCTAATTCGAATTCGTCTGTACAATTCGTAAAATTCTTTCTTATTTCTTATTTATTGTTGAAATCCAAAATTAAAGTCTCTTGGCTCTCTTCACGCTTTCTCACAAACAGATTAAAAAATAGATTTTTTTTTTTGAAGTTTGGATAAACCATTGCTTCGTCTGGTGTCTACAATACATATGACTCATTATAGTACTAATTTCATTTTTACCAGATCGAAAAATTTTATGTTGAAAAGAAAAATTTATAGATCCAATGTCACATTCCGTAAAAATTTACGATACATGTATAGGATGCACTCAATGTGTACGAGCTTGTCCAACAGATGTATTAGAAATGATACCCTGGGATGGATGTAAAGCCAAGCAAATTGCTTCCGCGCCGAGAACCGAAGATTGTGTGGGTTGTAAGAGATGTGAATCTGCCTGCCCGACAGATTTTTTAAGTGTCCGCGTTTATTTAGGGCCTGAAACAACACGTAGCATGGCTCTATCTTATTGATACGTTACAAAAAACTTCACTCGAATCGTCTGATTCCTCTTTACCGAAGAAGCCTGTGCTCGAAATAATCGAGCACGGGCTTTTCTGGTCAAAACGTATCTTGTCTTTATCACTTTATCATGAGTTATTTTCCTTGGTTAACAATACTTGTTGTTTTGCCGATATTTGCAGGTTCATTAATTTTCTTTTTACCTCATAAGGGAAACAAAGTCGTTAGGTGGTATACTATATCTATTTGTTTATTAGAATTCCTTCTAATGACTTATGCGTTCTGTTATCATTTCCAACTGGAGGATCCCTTAATCCAATTAAAGGAGGATTATAAATGGATAGATGTCTTCGATTTCCACTGGAGATTGGGAATCGATGGACTTTCATTAGGATCTATTTTATTGACAGGATTTATCACTACTTTAGCTACTTTAGCAGCTTGGCCAATTACACGGAATTCGCGATTATTCTATTTCCTGATGCTCGCAATGTATAGTGGTCAAATAGGATTATTTTCTTCGCGAGACCTTTTACTTTTTTTTATCATGTGGGAGTTAGAATTAATTCCTGTTTACTTACTTTTATCCATGTGGGGGGGGAAGAGGCGTCTATATTCAGCTACAAAGTTTATTTTGTATACTGCAGGCGGTTCCATTTTTTTCTTAATCGGAGTTCTGGGTATGGGCTTATATGGTTCCAACGAACCAGGATTAGATTTGGAAAGATTAATTAATCAATCATACCCTGCAACCTTGGAAATACTTTTATATTTTGGCTTCCTTATTGCTTATGCTGTCAAATTGCCGATTATACCCCTACATACGTGGTTACCAGATACCCATGGGGAAGCACATTATAGTACATGTATGCTTTTAGCGGGAATATTATTAAAGATGGGAGCATATGGATTGATTCGGATCAACATGGAATTGTTACCTCATGCTCATTATCTATTTTCGCCCTGGTTAGTAATAATAGGAGCGATCCAAATAATCTATGCAGCTTCAACTTCTCTTGGTCAACGAAATTTCAAAAAAAGAATAGCTTATTCCTCTGTATCTCACATGGGTTTCATAATTATAGGAATTGGTTCCATAACCAACATTGGACTCAATGGAGCTATTTTACAAATATTATCCCATGGATTTATTGGTGCTACACTTTTTTTCTTGGCAGGAACCGCTTCTGATAGAATGCGTCTTGTTTATCTCGAAGAACTGGGGGGAATATCTATCCCAATGCCTAAAATTTTTACCATGTTTAGTAGCTTTTCAATGGCTTCTCTTGCCTTACCAGGAATGAGTGGTTTTGTCGCAGAATTAGTAGTATTTTTTGGACTAATTACTAGTCCAAAATTTCTGTTAATGCCAAAAACACTAATTACTTTTGTAATGGCAATTGGAATGATATTAACTCCTATTTATTTATTATCTATGTTACGCCAGATGTTCTATGGATACAAGCTATTTAATGTTCCAAACGCAAATTTTGTGGATTCTGGACCACGAGAACTCTTTATTTTAATCTGTATCTTTTTACCAGTAATAGGAATTGGTATTTATCCAGATTTTGTTCTCTCCCTATCCGTTGACAGGGTAGAGGCTCTCTTATCCAATTATTATCCTAAATAGGTTTGCTTTTTTTTACTCGTCTGCTCTATTAATGCAGAAATAAGTAAAAAAGTATATAATGCAGAAATAAGTAAAAAAGTATAATTAGATCTATCTCGAATTTTTGAGAACCCTTTGATAAGGCGTTCAAGGGGTTCTCAAATAAAACATAAAAGTAAAAACCTTCATTTCATGAAGGTTTTATTTTATGTAATCATTTAGGTGTTAATGTAAACGAACCATAACTATGTAAGCCTATTCCTAATAGATTTATACCAAAATAACAAATCCAAATTATAAGAAATCCTATCAAAGCTATAAGTGCAGAATTCGTACCCTTCCAATTTGGATTTGTTCTACTATGTAAATAAATTGCGAATATGGTCCAAGTAATAAATGCCCAAGTTTCCTTAGGATCCCAATTCCAATAGGATCCCCAGGCCTCATTAGCCCATACTGCTCCACAAAGAATACCTACGGTTAAAAGGGTAAATCCTAGGCTAATGACACGATAACTCCAAGAATCCAAACGCTCCGTTAATTGATATTTGTAATAATTTGGAAATGAAGGGACAGAGGTTCTTTTTAAAGCACTTCTTTTTGCATAAAAATATTTAATATCACTAAAGAAAAATGTTTTATTTAAAACATTTTTTTTCTTTTTAGAAAAGAAATGGAAATTATTTCGAAATCTAATGATTAGAATAGCGGCAGATAATAAGGATCCGCACAAAAGAGTTGCATAGCTTAATAACATCATACTGACATGCATCATTAACCACTGAGATTGTAGAGCAGGTACTAGTATCGTGGATTGATGCATTTCAGTTAAAAGACCCGATGTGGCAAAGCCTTGCGTTAAAATAGTACTTGGCGTAGTTATTGTGCTTAAATCATTTTTAGAGTTCTGTATTTTAGGAATGGTATGAAGAATATACAGGGCCCATGAAAGGAAGATCAATGACTCATATAAATTACTTAATGGAAAATGTCCCGAGGAAGCCCAACGAGAAACTAAGAATCCTGTTATAGAGAAAAAAGTAACTATCATTCCTTTTTCTGACGAATCGCGTAATCCTCCAAGTTCACGAACTAATAAGGTTATAAAATGAATCGTAATCACAATTGAAATCGTTGAGAAAGAGATATGAGTTAGTATATGTTCTAAAGTTGCAAATAGCATAAGGGGAAGGTCCCATTACAAAATTGTAAATTTCGAATTGATTTCTAATCTATTGTATTCTTTTTCAAGAATGCCGCCACTCGGATTCGAACCGAGATGCTTGAGCACTGCTTCCTAAGAGCAGCGTGTCTACCAATTTCACCATGGCGGCTAACTTCAAATAATAGGTAACTTAAAAGAATAATAGCTATTATCTTGGGAATCGTCGATATTGGGAAAGTCCATAAAATTTAGGAACATTAGAGTTTTCATTAAAATAGACTTCGTTTGGTAGTATCGTTTCCATTTTTTTTTTTTACAATAAACTCTTGCTTTGCCCAATAGAAACACAAACACTGCTTGAAAGAGTTGGAACTTCTTTTTTCTAACTTGCAATTATAGAACTAATTTTTTCTAATTAATTTCCCCTTTACATTTTGAAAATTCTTTCAATACAATGAAAAAAATCCAAAAGGGTTTCTATTTAATGATGAAATTAAAATAAAATGGATAAATAGAAAAGGCTTTTTGGATTTTTTAAAAATTTCTAGAATGAAAGTCTTTATGCTCTTATTAATAAGATTTACTAACCTTATGATTTTGGAGAAGATAGGTGGAAGTTGTAAGTCCTATTGTAAGAATACTCCACTTTTCATAATTTTCCTAATAGAATATGAGGATTCTATTAGGAAAATTATGAAAAGTTCATTGATAGGAAAAGAATACTTAGCACACAGTATACCAAACAAAACTTTTTTTTTCTTGTATATATAAGATAAGAGGGGTTTTTTGTTCTAAGAATATTGTACCGAGTAATTCGACACATAAAAGTACATTCAAAGAAGAATCCAAATTATTAAATAATTGGAATTCTTTTTTGATAAGTCAATTCATATTATTCCAAAATCTTATTATTTGTTTGTTGCCCAGAAAAACCCTTTGGTTTTGGATGCTCATTACCGCTCGAAAATGATCTTGATTTTACTAAAGAATAAGATTGTACTATGGAAAAATAAGTCTTTTTCTTCCAAATATTTTTACGAATACGCTTTTTTGACATTGAAGTACGTTTTTTTGGAACTGCCATTCAAAAAGGAAATTACTTTTTTCTAGTTGTATGTGAAAGACATCTATTGCTGCAAATCAATCCTTCTTTCTTCTTTTTATTAGTATTTATACTTAGATACTGAAAGATACTTAAATTTTGAATTATTTTTTACTTCATTTTGTCTAATGCGGATAAGACAACAAGAATTTTTTAACATTTTTTCTTTATATATTTTATACTTTTTTTTTAATAATATAGAATATATAGAAGGGTTTCTCATTTAAATCTATTTATATCTATTTATATATCAAGTATACTCCATATATAGATATATGGTATGGAAGCCTATCCCCCATATAAGATAAGACGGGGGGATAAAAAGAAGGGAAAATGAAAATAGTTAATTAAGTTCAGAATGGTATTCCATAAAGGAAAGGAATTCCAATCAAAACAAAAAATACTGAGTCTCTTAAACAAGACATTCTAAAACTTAGGTAATTTATAGTCATTAGAATTTTAGTTCTATATGAAGTAAGGACTATTCGATAATTTCTTATAAACATAGGTTTTCATTGGAATTCACTCAATCAGTTAATTATGGAACAAGAGAGCTGTTTCATCTTTGTTTTAAAGAAATATAAAAATGAATTATGAATAGAAAGTAAAATGATTCCACTTTTTTTTTTTTATTTTTATAAATATCTTTATTTAGTTAATAAAATAACTTCGTTACCTAGTTATTTTATTAACTTTTTTAATTTAACCAACTAAACCCATTCTTAATTTTTAATTATTTCAATGAGATAAATTTTGGAAAAATTAAGAATTTCAGTATTTTTTCTTATTCTTTTTATTTATTCTTTCAGAAAGAGATAAGAATTGGTTTGGTGAATCGGAAACAATTTTATAGAAAAATTGAAGTAAAAATTGAAGTAAAAATTGCAATTTCTTTTCTTATGGAACATACATATCAATATGCATGGGTAATCCCTCTTCTCCCACTTCCAGTTATTATGTCAATGGGATTTGGCCTTATTCTTATTCCGACAGCAACAAAAAATCTTCGTCGCATATGGGCTTTTCCTAGTGTTTTACTCTTAAGTATAGCTATGGTATTCTCAGTTCAACTGTCTATTCAACAAATAAATGGAAGTTCGATCTATCAATATCTATGGTCTTGGACCGTCAATAATGATTTTTCTTTAGAATTTGGATACTTGATTGACCCACTTACTTCTATTATGTTAATACTAATTACTACTGTAGGAATCCTGGTTCTTATTTATAGTGATGGTTATATGTCTCACGATGAAGGATATTTGAGATTTTTTGTTTATATAAGTTTTTTCAATACTTCCATGTTGGGATTGGTTACTAGCTCCAATTTGATACAAATTTATTTTTTTTGGGAACTCGTGGGAATGTGTTCTTATTTATTGATAGGCTTTTGGTTTACACGACCAATCGCAGCGAGTGCTTGTCAAAAAGCTTTTGTAACTAATCGTGTAGGGGATTTTGGTCTATTATTAGGAATTTTAGGTTTTTTTTGGATAACAGGTAGTTTAGAGTTTAGGGATTTGTTCAAAATAGCTAATAACTGGATTCCTAATAATGGAATTAACTCTTTACTTACTACTTTGTGTGCTTTTTTATTATTCCTTGGTGCAGTTGCGAAATCCGCACAATTCCCTCTTCACGTATGGTTACCCGATGCTATGGAAGGGCCCACTCCTATTTCGGCTCTTATACACGCAGCAACTATGGTTGCTGCGGGAATTTTTCTTCTAGCTCGACTTCTTCCTCTTTTCATATCTTTACCTTTGATAATGAGTTTTATTTCTTTAGTAGGTACAATAACACTATTCTTAGGAGCTACTTTAGCTCTTGCTCAGAGAGATATTAAAAGAAGCTTAGCCTATTCTACAATGTCTCAATTGGGTTATATGATGTTAGCTCTAGGTATAGGTTCTTATCAAGCTGCTTTATTCCATTTGATCACTCATGCTTATTCAAAAGCTTTATTGTTCTTGGGATCCGGATCCGTTATTCATTCAATGGAACCTCTTGTTGGATATTCACCAGATAAAAGTCAAAATATGGTTCTTATGGGCGGTTTAAGAAAATACATTCCAATCACAAGAACTACTTTTTTATGGGGTACACTTTCTCTTTGTGGTATTCCACCTCTTGCTTGCTTCTGGTCCAAAGATGAAATCCTTAGTAATAGTTGGTTGTATTCGCCCTTTTTTGGAATAATAGCCTCCTTTACTGCAGGATTAACTGCCTTTTATATGTTTCGGATATATTTACTTACATTTGATGGGTATTTGCGTGTTCATTTTCAAAATTACAGTAGCACTAAAGAGAGTTCCTTGTATTCAATATCCTTATGGGGAAAAAGGATACCCAAAGGAGTGAATAGGGATTTCGTTTTATCAACAACGAAGAGTGGAGTTTCTTTTTTTTCACAAAATATACCAAAAATTCAAGGTAATACAAGAAATAGGATAGGATCCTTTACTACGTCTTTTGGGGCTAAAAAAACTTTTGCCTATCCGCATGAAACGGGAAATACTATGTTATTTCCTCTTCTTATATTACTACTTTTCACTTTGTTCATTGGATTCATAGGAATCTCTTTTGATAATGGAGGAATTGGTAATGGAATAGCAGAGTTAACCATATTATCAAAGTGGTTAACTCCCTCAATAAACTTTACCCAGGAAAGTTCTAATTCTTTTGTAAATTCATATGAATTTATTACTAATGCAATTTCTTCTGTAAGTCTAGCTATCTTTGGTTTATTCATAGCATATATCTTCTATGGATCCGCTTATTCTTTTTTTCAGAATTTGGATTTAATAAACTCTTTTTACAAAGGAAATCCTAAAAAAGAATTTTTAGATCAAGTAAAAAAAAATATATACAGTTGGTCATATAATCGTGGTTATATAGATATTTTCTATACTAGGGTCTTTACCCTCGGTATAAGAGGGTTAACCGAACTCACGGAGTTTTTTGATAAGGGTGTTATTGATGGAATTACCAATGGAGTGGGTCTTGCTAGTTTTTGTATAGGAGAGGAAATTAAATATGTAGGGGGAGGTCGAATCTCGTCTTATTTATTCTTTTTTTTATGTTATGTATCTGTGTTTTTATTCTTTTTTCTTTCTTAAGTTAAGGAATTTACAACAAGTCTCTTGCAAAAATAACTATCCTATCCCCTTTCTACAATCTCTCTATATCCTTGTTACATAAGGTAAGTATTGTATAATAGTTCGGTTTTCCGCGATTTTTTCCATTCCTCTGTGTAAATACCCTAATATGGGTTCACAATCAATAACATCCTCACCATCGAGAGTAACGATCAGTCGAAGAACACCATGCATTGATGGGTGTTGAGGGCCCATATTGACTATCATGAGATCTTTTCTTGTAAGCGGTAGACTCATATCCTTTCTTCCTTAATTCATTATTCCATGAAAATGGATTATTCCATGAATTCCTCAAAGCGAGGCTCATCAAAATGAAAAATCTAA
>NW_028260670.1:0-32500 GCF_056163025.1 Triticum urartu
GAAGATCTCGGCAAGATATGAAGTTCTTGAAGAATGAAAAAAAACCGATCTACTTCTTTTTGGTATTTTAGACTAAATTCTTTTGTTCCTCGATGCTCAATCAAACCCTCTTTTTTTAAGATGGAATCTTCCTCTGGGCTCTCGTATTCGTCCTCTGAATCTTCTTCTGAGTCTTCCTCTAAAGTACCATATTTTTCCTCTGCGCTTTCCCCGGGGCTGCCATATTCGTCTTCTGAGTCTTCCTCTAGAGTTCCATATTCGTCCTCTTGGGTCCTATATTTGCTCTCTGGGCTCCCATATTCCTCTTCTGAGTCTTTCTCTAAAGTCCTATATTCGTTCTCTGGGTTCCCATATTCGTTTTCTGGGCTCCCATATTCGTCTTCTAGGGTTTCATATTCGTATTCGTCTTCTAGGATTCCATATTTAGATTCTTCTAGGGTTTCATATTCATATTCGTCCTCTCGGGTCCTGTATTCGTCTTCTAGGGTCTCATATTCCTCTTCTGAGTCTTCCGCTCGAGTCCTATATTCTTCTTCTAGGGTCCTATATCTAAATTTAACAATTCCTGAACCCTTTTTATCTTTTCTGTATCGGGGATCGTCAAAATAAGCAAAAATAGTATTTCTACGTAAAACACCCATAAGGGGGATTTCAATCGAAATCCCAAAACAGGATATTAGTTCTTTCTCTTGTTCTTGATGATATTGTAATGGAATGACGAACCTATTTCTTCGCTTTTTCGCCAACAAATCTGAATTATCTTGAAAAATAGAAGGATAGATAAAATTCCAATGGCCATTGGACATGATTCGATCCGACGTTGAATAATCAAGAATTTCCCTATCTTTTTTACCATAAGTATTCATTTGATCTTGATCCTTGTGGAGTGAAAAAGACGCTATACTGGATCTGCACATACTTACTGACAATATCCATAAATGGCTTGTTTTTGGTAATCGGCGAAGATTACCATATTGATATTCGGGCGCATGGTAAACATCAGTACTCCAGTGCATTTCGCCGTCTGATTCAGAATAAATATGCTTTTGTACCCTTTCTTTAAAATGTAAAGTGGACGTTCCGGCACGAATCTCCGCAATTACTTGTTCGGATTTTACATATTGATCATTTTGCACTAGAATCAAGCTTTTTGAGGGAATATTCACACTATATAGAATATCTTGACTCTGAATAGTTACATGCAAGTCTATATAACATAGAAAAGCAGGCTGCCCATGACGGGTACGTGTGGGGTGAACCAAATTCTCATTGAATTTTATTTTTCCATTCGAAGGGGATCGTACAAGGTCGGCAGTACCCCCTGTGAATACTCCGCCAGTATGAAAAGTTCTTAATGTTAGTTGAGTCCCTGGCTCCCCAATTGATTGACCTGCAATAATACCTACGGCTTCTCCCAATTCGACCAGATCACTATGAGTAGGACTCCGGCCATAGCATAATTGACAGATCCAAGAAGTGCTTCGGCAAGTAAAGGGGGTTCTAATATATATTGGTTGTGCTCGAAATGGTTGTGCTCGAAAGGCAGTTATGAATCGATTGACTAATCCAATTCCAATATCTTGATTTCGCGCGGCAATGCATCGTGAACCGATATATATATCGTCTGCTAATACACGACCAATTAGTGTTTGGACAAAAAGTTTTTCCGTCATCCCATTTTGAGGACTTACAGAAATACCTCGGATAGTACCACAATCTCTTCTACGCACAATAATATGTTGAACTACTTCAACAAGTCTACGTGTAAGATATCCAGCATCTGCTGTTCGCACAGCAGTATCTACAACCCCTTTGCGGGCTCCATAGCAGGAAATTATATATTCTGTCAAAGAAAGTCCCTCGCGTAAATTGCTTTGAATAGGTAAATCAATCATTTGTCCTTGAGGGTCCGACATTAATCCTCTCATACCTACTAATTGGTGTACTTGAGATGCATTTCCTCTGGCTCCTGAAAAAGACATTAGATAGACTGGATTAGAAGGATCCGTTATCCGAAAATTTGAATTCATTTCTTGTTTCAAATATTCACTTGTCGCATACCATATCTCAACAGATTGGCGTAATTTTTCTACCGCGTGTACAGCCCCATAATAATAGTGTTTCTCCAAAAGAAAACTCTGTTGTTCCGCGTCTTGGACTAACCATCCCTTAGAGGGTATTGTTAAAAGATCCTCGATTCCTAACGAAATCGATGTAGTAGTGGCTTGATGGAAGCCCAGAGTCTTTAGTTGATCCAGTATATGGGATGTATATCCCATTCCAAAATGATCTATTAATCTGCTAATAAGTCGTTTCATACCAGTTCCGTCTATCTCTTTATTATGAAAGACCAGATTGGCCCGTTCCGCCATACATAAGTACCCCCTTTTCGGCTGAGTAGGATTCGACAATTGCTGAGTAGGATTCGACAATGGGCCTGAGTCAGTGATTCGAAAATTTAATTAACTTAATTGCCTCAATCTCAATCTGGATTCGCGTGGCAAATAATGATGATACTAGGGAAATCGGAATGCCCCCCGAAAGGGGAGGGGCATCGCCGAATCTAACTTTCTTGTTTAGGTAGTGTATGAATAGGCCTGACTAAATCCTTGTATGGCTTCCTCTATTTCTCTATAAAAAGAAATATGACCAAGAGTGGTTCGAATGTATATCGAACGAATTTCTTTTTTTCTATTTCCCATTATTAGATAGTGGGCATAAATCTCATGATAAGTCCCCAAAGATTCATATTGAACTTCAATCGGAACTTCTCTTGACCCAATGACGCGTTGATCCAGGTTCCATCGTAGCCACAAGGGACTATCTAAACTGATTAGTTTTTGTCTATAAGCTCCCAGTGCATCATAAGAACTAGAAAAATGGGGTTCTTTATCTTTCCTATATTTAAAATTATTATTATTATTGTAATTTACTTTTAGATTTGGGTAGTTTCTGCAACTATTATATCTATTTGCACAAATACCTCGACGCTTTCCAATCGTTAATACATAAAGCCCGATAAGCATGTCTTGGGTTGGTACGCAAATAGGATCCCCAATAGCGGGAGATAAGAGATTCATATGAGAAAACATAAGTAAACGGGCTTCTGCCTGAGCTTCCAAGGATAAAGGTAGATGAACAGCCATTTGATCTCCATCAAAGTCCGCATTGAAACCCTTACACACTAATGGGTGTAAAGAAATAGTACGCCCCTCTACTAAAGTGGGTTGAAAGGCCTGTATGCCTAATCTATGCAGGGTAGGTGCTCTATTTAACAGTACAGGATGTCCCCGCATAACTTCTTGAAGTATTTCCCATACAATGGGTTCTTTTTCCCAAATTTTCCTTTTAGCAATCCTTACATTAGAAGTGGCGCGTTTCGTGATTAAATCGCGAATTACAAATAGCTGAAAAAGCTTTATTGCTATCTCTAGAGGTAATCCACATTGATGTAATGAAAGCGAAGGACCCACAACAATGACAGAACGCCCCGAGTAATCGACCCGTTTCCCAAGCAGAGTCTCGCGAAACCTTCCCTCTTTACCTTCAATTACATCTGAAAGTGATTTGTATACTTTATTGTGACCATCCCTCGTCGGTTGCCCGCGGGACCCACTATCAAGAAGTGTATCCACGGCTTCTTGTACCAATTTTTCCTGGCACATTACTAAATCTGCTGGCGCTAATTCACTTCTTTTTAATAGATAGGCAAGATTGTTGTTCCGACGGATAACTCTCTTATAAAGTTCATTAATGTCTGAAGTCACTACTTTATCTCCAGACCTATAAACAATAGGTCTCAATTCGGGAGGAAGAACCGGTAATAAGCACAAAACCATCCATTCTGGTTCTACATTTGTTTGAATAAAATGTTTCGCCAATTGCATGCGTCTAATCAAAAAAACTTTTCTTATTCGTCTTTTTCTATCTTCCCACTCATCTCCACTATACCCCTCGTCTTCTAATTCCTTCCATTCGACCAAAGAATTCTCTATAATAATTCGCAAATCCAAATCTGCTAATTGTTCTCTAATAGCACCTGCTCCTGTCGCAATTTCCCGATTTCGAAATGTTGCAAAGCCTGGGGTAGAAAAAAAGGGAGAAATGCTGTGGTTACAGGATGCAATTTCCTCTTCGAATAAACCTCGTAATCGTAAAAAAGTGGGTTTTTTAGTGCTGGGCCTAGCAAAAGAGAAATCGCCGTATACTAGGCCCTCCAACTTCTTAAGAGGTTTATCTAAAAGATTCGCGATATAACTAGGAAGACCTTTCAAATACCACACATGAGTCACGGGACATGCGAGTTTGATGTATCCCATTTGATATCTTCGTATCCGAGAATCCACAAATTCGACCCCGCATTTTTGGCAAAATCTTTCGTCTTCGTTTTCAGCTCCGCTCGCTCGAGAATTGCCACAAGCGCAAATCCCGCTTTTTATGGGTCCAAAGATTCTTTCGCAAAACAATCCATCTTTTTCTGGTTTATCGGTTTTATAATGAAAAGTAGAGGGCCTTGTGACTTCGCCAACGACTTCTCCATTAGGTAGGTTTTTGTTAGCCCAAGCCTTTATTTGTTGAGGGGAAACGAGTCCAATTTGAAGTTGTTGATGTTTATATTGGTCAATCATAAAATAGAAATAAGAAAAGAATTTATATTTATTCCGATCAAACTTCCTCCCTATTAACCTGGAAGTTCTTTTCAGATACAAGGAAATGATTCAGTTCTAGAGCCAAAGATCGTAGTTCTCGAACGAGCACTCGAAAAGATTCTGGAGGATCCTCATGATTAGGTATTCTTTTTCCCCAGATCGTAGCATTAAGTATTTCTTGGCGAGCTATAAGATGGTCAGATTTATAAGTAAGTATCTCTTGTAAAATATGAGCAACACCAAATCCTTCTAAAGCCCAAACTTCCATTTCTCCTACTCGTTGTCCCCCTTGCTTGGCTCTTCCTCTAACCGGTTGTTGTGTAACAAGTGAGTAGGGCCCAGTAGAACGCCCATGAATTTTCTCATCAACTTGATGAATTAATTTTAAGATATAGGACTTCCCTATTAGAACAGGTTGCTCAAAGGGGTCGCCTGTTCTTCCATCAAATATTCTGCTTTTTCCCGGGTACTCGGGTTCAAATACCCATGGATTTTTTGTTTCTTTACTGGCTTCATATAATTCTGAAAACACAAGTTTTCTTGAAGCCTCTTGCTCATATCTCTCATCAAAGGGTGCTATTCTATAATGTTTCTTTAGCAGATCCCCCGCTAATCCGAGCGAGCTTTCAAATATTTGTCCCACATTCATTCGGGAGGGTACTCCTAAGGGATTGAAGACCATATCAACGGGTGTTCCATCTTGCAAATAGGGCATATCTTGCCTAGGCAAAATTTTGGAAATGATCCCTTTATTCCCATGTCTTCCGGCTACTTTATCCCCAACTTTGATTTCACGTTTCTGTAAAATATATACACGAACCATTATGTCGAGCGGGTCCCTTTGGATCCATTTCACATCGATAACGCGCCCTCTTCCACCTATAGGTAATTTCAGAGAAGTTTCTTTTGAAGTGGAAACCTCAAGGCCAAATATGGCCCGTAATAATCCAGCTTCCGCGATATAAGATGATTCGCTCGCTATCTGAGGCGTTAATTTACCTACTAAAATATCACCAGTTTCTACCCAGGATCCCAACCTAACAACTCCATTTCTGTCCAAATTGCGGAGTAAATGTTCTTCTAGATGTGGTATTTCTTTAGTGATTTTTTCAGCGGAGCCCTGGCTTGTCGTATCCGTCTGAATTTCATATTTCCGGATGTGAAAAGAGGTATAAATATCTTCATATACCAAACGTTCGCTAATTAGTACTGCGTCTTCAAAATTGTAACCTTCCCATGGCATATAAGCTACTAATACGTTTTTTCCTAAAGCAAGTTCGCCCCCAATTGTAGCAGCTCCTTCTGCTAAAATTTGTCCTTTTTTAATGGATTTACCCCGTGGAACCCGGGGTTTTTGGTGCATACAAGTATTTTTGTTAGAGCGACGGTGGTTAACTAAAGGAATACTTATAGTCTTCCCACTACTTGATAAAAGTATCTTATGACTATCAGTAGAAATGATCTTTCCCTCGCGTTCGGCTATAATGGAAACCCTCGAATCTAGAGCTGTTTGGCGTTCCAATCCAGTTCCAACAATGCATTTCTCGGACCGAGAAAGCGGAACTGCTTGGCGCTGCATATTAGAACTCATTAAAGCCCGATTCGCATCATTGTGCTCAATAAAAGGAATGAGAGAACCCCCAATAGAAAAATATTGGAAAGGAAAAATACTTCTAACATGAATCTGTTCCCATGCAATAGTCAAGAATTCTTGACGGTATCTAGCCGGAACAACCTGTTCTTCCTGAATACCTTGATTCAAGGACAAAGAATTTCCTGCTGCTATCATATAATATTCATCTCTATTTGGTGATAGATAAACCACCTGTCTCTCTTTTTTTTCTTTTGCTTTCTCAGCAGATATTTCATAAAACGGACTCTCTATGGATCCCCACAAGTGATCAATTCTCGCATGAATTGTTAAGGATCCAGTAAGTCCAACATTGATTCCTTCAGACGTGTCAATTGGACAAATACGCCCATAGTGACTCGGATGAATATCTCGGCTCCGAAAACTTGCGGTTCTCCCCGTCAACCCTCCAGGACCTAAACAACTCACTTTTCGCCCATGAACAGTTTGTGTCAATGGATTCGTTTGATCAAAAACTTGAGATAACGGGTATGTGCCAAAAAAGGTCTCATAAGTAGTTATTAATAAAATTGAAGTTGAAGTTGGAGTTACCAAAGTTTGGGGAGTCGGTTTCGATTGACGTATGAATACTCTACGAATAGTTTTTTGAACTGCATGTTGTAAACGACCAAGAGCCAATCCGAATTGATCTTGTAACAGATCCGCAACCGAACGAATACGTTTATTTTTCAAGTGATTCATATCGTCATCGTCAAGTATACCCGTTCCAAATTTCATTCCAATCAAATGATCCGTAGCGGCCAATACATCTCGTGGTAACAAGAATGTATTGTTCTGAGGAATATCAAGATTAAGTCTCCGATTCATATTTCGTCGACCAATCCTTCCTAATTCACATTTTTGTTGAAAAAATTTCTTTTGTAATTCCTCGCATAAGGACTCCGAAAATACCAGGTCCCCACCTACACAAGCAAATTGTTGATAAAACTCCAAAATAGCTTTTTCTTTTGACTCAATCCTCTTCTTCTCTTTAGCATTCGGGAAAGACAAGAAAATTTCAGGGTAGGAAACATTATCCAGAATTTCTCTTAGATTCGAACCCATAGCTGATGATAGAACTAGAATAGATATCTTTTGTTTTCTACTCACGCGAGCCCATATCCTTTCTTTTTTATCAATTGCTAATTCCGATCTCCCCCCCCAATCTGATATTATAGTGCCAGTGTAGATAGAAATTCCCTTATGATCTAATTCCGAGCGGTAGTAAATACCAGGACTTAGCAATATTTGATTGATCACAATTCGGTATATTCCATTTATAATAAAGGTTCCTAAGGAATTCATTATAGGAATGTTTCCGATAGAAATGGTTTGCTTTTGCACATCGAAACCAAAAATTAATCTCGCAGATACATATAATTCGGAAGAATAGGTGAGTGATTCATACACAGCATCTCTTTCTTTTATCGAGGGTTCTAGCAGTTGATATCCTTTCGCAAATAATTGAAATGCAATTTCGTGATCTGGATCTTTAATTGTTGGAAACTTGTCAAGTTCTTCTGCCAAGGCTTGATTAATGAACCTACAAAATCCCTCGAATTGGATCTGACTAAATCCGGGTATTGTGGACATTCCCTCGTTTCCATTCCGGAGCATCTTAATCTTAAGTTTCCTGTTTATCAAAGAAAAATTCCATTATCAGCTCACTCTTCATCAATCCCTATGGATCGATCTAGCAATCATGGAATCTATATTCTGTTTACTGAATCACATGAAATTCTAGGGAACTCCACATACGTATTTCATATATGTATTTCATACATATGAATAGAGACCATTTGGACGAAAGTTCGAGTTTGCCAGGGGTACAAATGAAATGAAAATGAATTGATAAAACATTCCTACAAAAAAAATTCTGCCACTTATACTTTATGTTATGATATTCTAATCAGATTGGATGGCAAAGATTTCTCATTTTATCTCCTTTCTATGAATGTAATAAAGCCGTAATATAATATACTAGAAAGTTTGACTTTACTTCGATTTAGAATAGCGTGCTTACTTTAATTTCTCAAAATAATTTGAGGGTTCTTTTTTATTTCGGATCGGAGTAGTATAATTGCTAGAAAATTCAGTATTTCATTGTGGAATTCTAAAATAAAGTAAGTCCCTTTTTTAAGTACATGCCAATCTAGTTATCCACCTCTCCCCATATCCATGCTTTTCTTTTATCGTAATTTCACTTGGGTACGCCAAGATAGTCAGGTTATACTCTATATCAGAGCAAATTTCCTTTTTTTATTCAAGATATTTAATTTAATACTTTGAAAAATTAAAGCATGATTCCCCATAGAGATATGTACATAAAGGGGATCTTTGGATAATAATGCTGTTCGGACCTAAAGTTTACCTATACACGGATTAAGCATAAAGCCATAATATTTTATTATGCCATTGAAGGGGGGGGAGATAATACCGATTTAAGAGTAGTTCACTACTGCAATAAAAAAAAGAGAATTCTAGTTAACGGTTCCAATTTATTCTGAATTTTGCAGCCTGTGAATAGAAATCCACTTTTTCTTCTTTTTCATCTCAATAGAAAGAAATGGGAAGTTTTATTGTGTTAACAATGTATGTTTTAAGATAGAATCTATCGAGGAGAATAATAGAAACTGGATCAAAAAAAGCAGGAATAGATTTTTTGAAAAAGATTGGAAAAAAGTAAGTAGAATTATATTCAAAATAAAAGGGGCTTTTCGTAAGAAAACGTGGATGAATACTTGCTGTTTTCTAGATTTTTGATCGGATTTTTTGGCGGCATGGCCAAGCGGTAAGGCAGGGGACTGCAAATCCTTTATCCCCAGTTCAAATCTGGGTGCCGCCTGATCAATAAAATACTTAGGTTTTTTTTATAGTGCTGATCGAATTCGATAAATTTTTACTTCGCATAAGTTCGGGCAAGAGAGTAACTGGGCCTGCCGATACTGGGTTTAGAGAAACCATACCATAGTTCTATCCTCAAACTAGGGTTAGGGTTTGTTTTGACGGTAGTGGCCAAAATGGTTATCAATAGGGGTGAGGTAGTGTTTCCTTATTCTTTTATTATATGAATTTGAATTGGTTCTTAATTGAGATTCGATTTGATAATTTTAAAATACGAGGATAAGATGTCAGAAATCTTGGTATCCAAAGAAAGGTCCCTAAGGGGCATTCTTTTTTTTTTTCAATCTAAGATTCAAGAAGGGACTCCACGAAAGAATATCAAGACTTACTAATTATTATACATTTTTTTATCGTACATCTTATGTTACCTACATACACTAAAGTAAGGACTACTTAATTCTAACGAGAATCAGATTAAATAGGTCGATCAAAAATCAATTTAGGAGTTGTATTATGGATAAAATCTCTTCATTCTTTCATAGAATGATACAAAGCAAGGCTGCAGGGTTTAGGTCAAAAATAAACATTAGGTAAGGTAGGTATCCAATAAATATTTATCTATCGATAATTTTATGGTATATTCGGGCGTCCTTTGCTTAAAAAAAAAAAAAAGAGTAACAAAAGGAATAAAAAATCTTCCTATTCCCGCTTCTTCTATTCAGGACATCATTCCCGTACTCTTTCTTTTTTAAGGAAAAAAGGGCTATAGTATCTCGTATTTTTAATGCTCTCTAATTCTACCAGAATTCCTATAAGAATTTGTTAGGAGTAAATTCCTTGAACTGATTGATCCATGGCCTTAGGGCGGAATCCCTTTTTGACTCTGTACCCTTGATTCCACTATGATTATTGATCAATAGTAGAATAATCCCTTCATAGAAATAGGAGACATAATTTAGATGGATATAGTAAGTCTCGCTTGGGCTGCTTTAATGGTAGTCTTTACATTTTCTCTTTCACTAGTAGTATGGGGAAGGAGTGGACTCTAGGGATACTACTAATTGATTAAGTAATCAAATTGTTGTATCAATTCTTTTCTTTAATGGATCATTTTGCATTAATCATTTTGTCAAACGTTATTCTTTAATCTTTTTCTTTAGTTTTGTTTCACTCCTGTAAGAAACTCTTGTATTGTAAGTTGTAATGTAAGAAAGAGCCATTATACCAATTCAGAATTTCTACTAGAAATGACGAATGGTTAAAAAAAGTTCTATACATAAGAAAATTAGACTTTCTTCCACGGAACTATTCACGGCATATCACACATTTTCCATTTCCTTTTACTTTTTACTATAGTCTATTCTTCATATTATTTTTCTTTCCTTCCATGGATTCTTTGGTCAAGAATTGTCTTAGATTTTTTTATTTTGACCTGATTGAAATTAAGTGGATGCAATGAAAAAAGAAATTGAATTAGACTACTTAACTATTTCAATCTACTAATCTATTCTATGTAGATTCAAAGATAATATAATAGAAAGAATCTAAAGTGTCGTAGAAAAAACTATATGTAGTTCTTTCTACCACACTTTAAGATTCCAACCAGATCCTTTCATTTAAGACTTGGATTTTTTTTATTTAATCCCTTTTTAATTTCTTCAATGATTAATTGGAATTCCAATTAATTATTTTGGCTGACTGTTTTTACATAAATAATAAGTAAAAAAGAAGTAGGAACTAGAATGAACAGTGCAGTAGCAATAAATGCGAGAATATTGACTTCCATAACCTCTTTATTTTTTATTTTCACAATAACTCGGGATGTAATCCCATGGAGAGGAAAAAGGGGTATCTTGTAAATTCAAGGGTAGGGCTTGCATTCTGATAATACTGAATCAATTCAATATTATGAATATCGGATCTATCAAATCAATTCATGGATGAGAGTTATATTTCACGGATGAGAGTTATATAGTATAACATAGGAAGATCCTCTATCCACACTAAGACCAAAATGGGTTTTTTGATTGGATTAGGAATCCTCTTTTTTAATCCTTTTCTACTTTTTCTTTTCTATATCTCTAACCCACGAGCTTTCTTAATCTTATACTTTCTTAATCTTATACAATTTCCCTTCCTTTTTCTTATAGTTATACATACAATTATGTATGTATTATATGACCAACTTTCACTTTCTATGGGTCACATAGACATCCAAATAAGCAGTAGAAGTGAGATGGGGAAAAGAGGTCTGAAATAAAAAGGGAATACGATTTATGTATGGATTCCGGTAAAATACCGGTACTCTATTCCATAAGAGTGGAATAGGAAATTAAGATGAGGATGGTATCATCATAAAGAAAGATAGAGTAATATAATATCCTAAATTCTACTAATCCACATATCGTATGTGTGTCTTTCTTTATCGATTGGGAGTAGTGAAAAAAAAATTCCTATATGCCCTCCCTCCCTCTTTAATGAGAGATGCAAAATAAAAAAGTGAAGTAAGGGTGCCCTGTGGGTATTTGATCTTGCTCCCTGCCCCTTTTTTTCATGGAAAAAGGAAATATCAATTTCTCCATTCATTGAACCCTAGTTCGGGACTGACGGGGCTCGAACCCGCAGCTTCCGCCTTGACAGGGCGGTGCTCTGACCAATTGAACTACAATCCCCGCGGGGTGTATGGCATACCCATTCTTAAATAGAACCATAAGAAGATTCGATTCGTCTTTCGTACTCTAAGAAATAGACGAATCATATACTACATACCCACATATTATATTATACGTGGGTATAGTGATGAGTGACATAACTAGTATGTCGTGATTTTTTATCACTAAAAATGGATAATAATCCAGCCTTCAATAAGAAAAACTCTTTTGTTTGTAAGAAAGGAATGAGAGAGATATGGATTAGAAAAAAAAATTTCCCTTTTTTCTTTATCTTTTATTTCTATAGATCAGACATTTTATTTTATGGAAGAAAAACAAAAGGATTTAGTTCATACTCACGAAGCCCTAGATTTTTGGTTTGGGCCGAGCTGGATTTGAACCAGCGTAGACATTGTCAACGAATTTACAGTCCGTCCCCATTAACCACTCGGGCATCGACCCAGGAAGAATTTATTCTAGGGTTTTTGCTAATCTATGATTAACCTCCTTTCATAATACTCCCTACCCCCAGGGGAAGTCGAATCCCCGCTGCCTCCTTGAAAGAGAGATGTCCTGAACCACTAGACGATAGGGGCATCACTAGACGATAGGGCCATATACAACCGCTCGTGATTATACTATAATCATAGTATGAGCAGTTTTTTGGAATTGTCAATATACTCGAAAAGTATAAATAGATCCAAAGCAAAGAGTTTTTCCAACTTTTCTGTTATGTTTTCATCTAGGATTTTTTTTAGTTGATCGTTATAGATTAATTCTCCGTGCTTCATTTAGTGTTCATACCAAAAATGCATCCATCCCGCGCACTAAGTCATAAAATTCTCTAAAAATATAGAGAAAGTTTCAAAAACAAAGAAAAAAAGTGAATCAATTTAGTAGAAAAGTACTCTATCAGATTCGAACCAACGACTTACGTCTTAGCACGAGATTACTCTACCACTAATTTAAAAAGCCCTTTATCGGATTTGAACCGATGACTTATGCCTTACCATGGCATTACTCTACCACTGAGTTAAAAGGGCTTTTTATTTAATTCAAAAATTAGCCACTTGGATTTCCCATTATGGGTCTACTGCATAATGTACATATTATATATATAATATATAGAGATAGAGAGAGAGACATTATGTAGAGATTGTATATGTATATATCGATATCTTGAGAGCTCAAAATAAAATTAATAAAAAAAAACATACCCTACATAACATATCCAACTCTTCTTGGTTCAGGGTTTTCCGTTTCCGAAGACTAGTAAAATAGGCGGATTCTGGAACCCCAAGGATTCAACGGTATATGGATATGGAAAATATAAGATTTCCGATCCTAGCGGGAAAAGGCGGGGAACAGATACCCAATAGGATATAGGATCCTTGGGAGGAACTTTTGGTAATGGCCTTGATCCTCTATGCTATTTTTTATGTGTTCTTAGTTCTATTGAACTTTTTGCATTCTTTTAAACAAGAATCTAATAAACTAGAATTGAGTCAGTGGAAAAAAGGAGAGAGAGGAAAGTGTTAAATGGAGAGAGTCGACTAATCAGAGACTTTTAGGATCTTCTTTACATCAGGTAAATCTGTCGGCCCTGTCCGTTTTTTTCTTTAAGTTACGACTCTTTGCTGCTTACTTCTATCAAGCCATAGGGAAAGTCTATGATGAATTTGGAAAACTCATCTCACTCTTACTCTATGGCTCGGACTTAATGGGGGAAGAAAACATCTTCCATAATTTCTTTTTTGTTCAATTCTGGACAAAAAAGAAAAGGAAAAAAGGAATTTATAGGGACAGTGTTACCCCCTATATCCCCTAGTTTATATTGTAGGAATAATAAAACAATTTAGCAGTCTGACACACTTACGTCCTTGCAAAGTAAATAATTATTATTGTAGTCGTAACCGTAGAATAGGATCCTAATCAAAATAAATACATTTGGTTCAGGCGCTATTAGCATGGTAAGAAAAGATTTTTTTTACAGACCAGAGGGGCTATCTAAATCCTAAAGTAAAGGCGAGCGATCGAAGTAGAAGTACCAACGGCTCAGTGTCATGAACCTTCTCCATCTGATTCAATAAGGGGGAATTAGCCTTCTTGTCAAATGGCTATCCTTGACAAAGGGTACCATTTATACCATAATCTACAATGTAGCGGGTATAGTTTAGTGGTAAAAGTGTGATTCGTTCTATTAATAACTGAATTTGAAATGATATACTTAAGGCATCCTTAAGTTTTTTATTTTTATATTCCGATGAAAACTTTAGTTCTTATAAAGGATTAAATCCTTTTCCTCTCAATAGCATATTGAGGAAGAATATACATTCTGGCGATTTGTATCCAAAGACTAATTTAAATTGCATCCAAAATAAAAATAGGATTATGAGTACAGAGTCGCGAAGCATAATTTTGCATTGGATTAAGTATTCCAATTTTGAAAATATGAGTAAAGGATCTATGGATGAAGATACAAAAAAGTTGATTTCCAATCGTAACTAAATCTTCTTAAAATAAGGAATAAGGAAGCCAAATAGCTAAAAAACGATAGTTTTGGTTTACTAGAACCATCCGCATATTGTTTCAGCTCGGTGGAAACCCAATTCTTTTCCTCAGGATCTCTTGAATGAAATTAGGGAACGAAGTAAGTAGATTAGATGAATTTAGATAGAATTTCTATCTCCTACTCTATAAGGATCATCTAGAAAGCGGAGAGCTTTGGTTCCATTCAAATAGAAAAGCTGACATAGATGTTAAGTGGTGAGAATATCCATAAAGGAGCCGAATGAAATCAAAATTTCATGTTCGGTTTTGAATTAGAGACGTTAAAAATAATCAACCAACGTCGACTATAACCCCTAGCCTTCCAAGCTAACGATGCGGGTTCGATTCCCGCTACCCGCTCCATTCTGTATAAAAGGAGTATTCTATTTGTCTAGACATGTTAGAGGCTTGTATTCAAGCCTTTTTTGTCCACCAGTTTCTGGTACTCCAGAGCGGAGTAGAGCAGTTTGGTAGCTCACGAGGCTCATAACCTTGAGGTCACGGGTTCGATTCCCGTCTCCGCACTTAGCAGTCTGTATAAAAGGACTATTCTATTTCTCTAGATATGTATGGTAGAGGGGCGTATCCAACCCTTTTTTATTCATTAGTTCCCGGCCCTAGAGGGCAAAATTGAGCAGTTTGCGAAGTCACTTGCCTTCAAAAAAAGAAGGCGCAAGGCCTCTCCCTACCCTGCAGAAAATAAAAATGAAACGAAAGGGACAGTCTACCTCTCCCTTCCCTTTAAAAAAAGTTTGCCCGTTGTTTGTCTCAGTTAATACCCAATTTTTGGAGCTCTGTTGGCGAGTTCTATTTCTGCCTCTGGAGCGCCCTCTTTTTTTGAGTGGGATGCAAAGGAAGGGTAAGATAGTAAGGGATACGGCACTAGACTAACACCTAATTAATACTTAATTTAATATAAGTAGTTAAACAGTTAACTAGACTAAACTTTTTATCATAGTACTTTGATAAATTAAGCGGGCGAGCGGCGGGAATCGAACCCGTATCTTCTCCTTGGCAAGGAGATATTTTACCATTGAACTACGCTCGCTACGGTATATATTTTATAGCGTATATCCGCCTGGGTCGACCTTCTATGTCTGGGTCGACCGTTTCATTTCATTTTCTATTATATTAGAGTTTTCCTTTTTTTATTATCTGTCAATGAATATTCTAATGGGAATGGAATTTCATAATACTGAAAGAGAAGAGCTAGCAATTCGGAACGCAAATTGCGTTTTAATACGTCTCACTATTCTAATTTTTTAGAAGAAATGGCCTTTATTATTTCTTTTTTATGGGGTTAATAAATATTAACCAAATTTCATTTAAGAAATGAGAGAATTCAGAATAGCTACGAGAAAGACTAGTCCAATCCATAATGATGTACCGGAAAATACAACATTTTTATTATTTGACCAACCATCAGGAGAAGCAAATACAAGGGGTACACTAATTACTAAGACTGAGGAAGTCGCAATTAATGCAAAAACAGCTAATTGGAAAGCAATAGTCATATTTCTAATCCTCCAAGCTACCATCAAATAAAGTTGACTACATATTTGATCCCTCACTTAAACCAAAATTGTAAAAAAATACAAGAAGTAGGAGGGGTTTAATCATGAATCCATTGATTCTTCTCTTTAATTCAAATTTATTACTTAAACCGCTTTTTTATTTGGATATGGGGGTGAGAAGAGATTATTTACTCTTTATTTCACAAGCGGGTATAGCGGATCCTGTATCCGTGTATACAGTATACAGAGATATATCGAAAAGGAACTTGTATCTGATATCTTTCTAGAGGCTAATAAATCTTTTTATTTTTTATATGGCTATGTTCTATTTGTAGGAGTAAAATAAGGATTAGGCTGTGGAGAGATGGCTGAGTGGTTGATAGCTCCGGTCTTGAAAACCGGTATAGTTCTAGGAACTATCGAGGGTTCGAATCCCTCTCTCTCCTTTTGCTTATTGAATACGTTTGTTTCTTTCATTTTTATTTATTTTTTTTTTCTGTCCCTTATCTTTCTTTCATAAAAAGGAATGAATGGCTCGGCTAGATGGAATAACCGAGCCAGAACAGAAAAAAAGTAGAACAGGTATAAATAAGAAAATCTTAGTTAAGAGGGTTCATGTAAAGAACAGGTTCCAAATCACGATCGATTCCCTTTTCAAAACCTGCTGCAGCAGCTCGGGCTCTTCCTGCATGCCATAAATGGCCCACAAAAAAGAAGAATCCTAGAACAAAATGAGAAGTTGATAACCAACTTCTAGGAGAGACATAATTAACTGCATTGATCTCGGTAGCTACGCCACCCACGGAATTTAAAGAGCCTAAAGGAGCGTGGGTCATATATTCTGCTGAGCGTCGTTCTTGCCAAGGTTGTATGTCTTTTTTCAACCTACTCAAGTCCAAACCGTTGGGGCCCCTTAGAGGTTCTAACCATGGAGCACGAAGGTCCCAAAAACGCATAGTTTCCCCTCCAAAGATAACCTCCCCAGTTGGGGAACGCATTAGATATTTACCTAAACCTGTGGGTCCTTGAGCGGATCCCACATTAGCTCCAAGACGCTGGTCTCTAACTAGAAAAGTAAATGCTTGAGCTTGAGAAGCTTCTGGCCCGGTGGGTCCATAAAACTCACTCGGATAAGCTGTATTATTGAACCATACAAAACAACAAGCGATAAAACCAAAGACAGATAAAGCAGCTAAACTATAAGACAAGTAAGCTTCTCCAGACCATACAAATGCACGGCGAGCCCATGCGAAGGGTTTGGTTAAAATATGCCAAATTCCGCCAAATACACAAATAAAACCCAACCATACATGCCCACCAATTATATCTTCTAAATCATCTACACTAACAATCCACCCTTCTCCACCAAAAGGAGATTTTAGTAAATAACCAAATATAACACTGGGACTAAGGGTCAAATTGGTAATTTTTCTTACATCTCCCCCCCCAGGGGCCCAGGTATCATATACACCGCCAAAATAAAGAGCCTTGAGTACTAGAAGAAAAGCACCTAGACCTAACAAAATTAAGTGAATACCCAAAATTGTAGTCATTTTATTTCTATCTTTCCAGACATAACCAAAGAATGGAAAAGATTCCTCAAGAGTCTCGGGTCCCAGAAGCGCGTGATAAATGCCACCGAAGCCTAAGACTGCGGAGGAAATTAGGTGAAGTACGCCAGATACAAAGTACGGAAAAGTATCTAGAACTTCCCCCCCTGGCCCTACTCCCCAACCTAGAGTAGCTAAGTGTGGAAGTAAAATCAACCCTTGTTCATACATGGGCTTTTCTGGTACGAAATGGGCCACTTCAAATAGGTTCATTGCTCCGGCCCAGAATACGATTAATCCGGCATGAGCTACATGAGCTCCAAGCAGTTTACCGGACAAATTGATAAGTCTGGCATTCCCAGCCCACCAAGCAAAGCCGGTGGTTTCTTGGTCACGACCAGCTAAAACGAAAGTTCCATTAAAGAGCGTTTCCACGTGGTAGAACCTCCTCAGGGAATATAAGATTTTCATGAGGCTGATCCTGAGCTGCCATCCACGCACGAATACCCTCGTTTAAAAGAATATTTTTGGTGTAGAAAGTCTCAAATTCAGGATCTTCCGCTGCACGGATTTCCTGGGAAACAAAGTCATAGGCACGTAAGTTCAGAGCCAAGCCAACTACGCCAATAGCACTCATCCATAAACCGGTGACGGGTACAAATAGCATAAAGAAATGTAACCAACGTTTATTGGAAAAAGCAACACCAAAGATTTGGGACCAAAAGCGGTTAGCAGTGACCATTGAATAAGTTTCTTCAGCTTGAGTTGGGTTAAAAGCACGGAAGGTATTTGCACCATCACCGTCCTCAAATAGAGTGTTTTCTACGGTCGCTCCATGAATAGCGCATAGCAGAGCCGCACCTAATACTCCGGCAACTCCCATCATATGAAATGGGTTCAACGTCCAATTATGAAATCCTTGGAAGAAAAGGATGAATCGAAATATCGCTGCTACGCCAAAACTCGGCGCAAAGAACCAACCAGATTGCCCCAGTGGATAAATAAGGAATACAGAAACAAAAACAGCAATTGGACCAGAGAATGAGATTGCATTATAAGGCCGCAATTGAACAGACCGAGCAAGTTCAAATTGGCGTAACATGAAACCTATTAGTGCAAAAGCCCCGTGGAGAGCTACAAAAGTCCATAGACCGCCTAATTGACACCAACGAGTAAAATCTCCTTGTGCTTCGGGCCCCCATAGTAGCAACAAAGAGTGTGCTAAACTATTGGCAGGGGTAGAAACTGCTGCGGTTAAGAAATTACAACCTTCCAAATAGGAACTAGCCAATCCATGGGTATACCAAGAAGTTACAAAAGTTGTCCCTGTAAACCAACCCCCTAAAGCGAAATAAGCACAAGGAAAGAGCAATAGGCCAGACCATCCTACAAAAACGAAACGGTCCCTTCGTAACCAGTCATCCATAGTATCAAATAGATCATTTTCTTCTTTAGGAATTCTACCAAGGGCTATAGTCATAGTGATCCTCCTATTCAATTACTTCAACCATTTCCGAGCACCTCATATCACTTTCCAAGGCATATGATAGTTTTATTATCTGTGGACGATTTCTTTCTCGTTCAATGCCCTTTTTCAATGGTCTCGAAGAGAGAAATTTCCCATTTTTATCTATGGAGTCACAGTCACAACCGAGGTCGTGGTAAATCCATGAATTTGATTCGATTTGTTTTTCTTATACTATTTATTTGTTTTTCTTATACTATAGAAATAGAAATAAATTGTTTTTCTTATACTATAGAAAGAAATAAACCTTTGAATTCAGCATTATTCCAAGACTCCTATTTCAAAGTCTATCTTTTAAGGGAAAAATGCAAATAAAAGTAACCCTTCTTTTCCCATTCCCTCTCTATTGCATGGGTGGAAGAACTAAAATAATAGAGGATTCTGAAAAAAAAAAATGGACCTTCGAAATCCAATTTTATGTGTAGCGCAAAGGAGTTGCGATTTCTTCTTATTCCTATAGAACATCTAGTAACAAGAATATGAAATCGTAAATAGCGAAAAATTCTTGTCTTGCGCGGTCTAAGTCTAAGGAAATAAAAAAAATTCGCTTATACAATTTCATCTACATCGAATTTATATATCAGAATAGCGGATAGAGGCATCATTAAAGGAGTCAGGTCTACTTACTTTATGCTTCTTTCCAATTTTATGGTGGATTTGATAAGAACCCTTTTTGCTTTCTTGATAAATAATCGACAAAAAAAGCGTTTTTTTTATATAACCTGCTTGTTTTATTATAATTATAACAAGTCCTATATGGAAATGCCCGCTAAAGAGAAAATCTATTTGATTGTCTCTCGGCCAATATCGATTTTTAGAAAGAAAAAACAAGAATTTTCTTCTTTTTTTATTAACATTAAGAAAAAAGAATATAATTAAAATGGAATTGGCAATATAATTTTTATAGACTTTTGAAAGAAAAAAAAGGGGTTTTTTGCAACCGTTATTTCTTATTTCTTGCCTATATCATATCACGGAAACCTTTCGCTTTGGAACGTGGAGAGATGGCTGAGTGGACTAAAGCGGCGGATTGCTAATCCGTTGTACAATTTTTTTGTACCGAGGGTTCGAATCCCTCTCTTTCCGCTCCCTTGGATCATTTGGGACTTTCGAATTGGAAAGAATTCTGACCCCCGGATTTTCTCATAGATAAATGTACGAAACAAATCCAATAAGAAAAAAAAAAACTGAATTTTTACTCCTCGCGTCCAGGATTCCGTCCTGGGTCATTAGATAAGAATCCAAAGATAAAGAGTGAAACAAAGAATATCACTACTGTATAAACAAAAAGTTTGAGAGTAAGCATTACATAATCTCCAAGATTTTTTTTTAAGGAATAGATTACCAGTTTTTCCTTACCACACGGATCCACTAGGATGGTTTTTTTTTATACCTAAAAATGCAAAAAAGAATTCTTGAAAAAAATTGCAAGAATTCTTTTATAATAAGCACTCTTATCAATAGCAAAAATAGGGTTAGGTGGTTAGGTATTGTGTAGGTACCTTTAGGTACCTGCTCAACCTAGGTGCAGGGGAGTAGAAAGGCTGATCCAAATTTATTGCTGTAGCTACCCATTCAATGTAGAAGAATTTAAATTTTAGAATCGAAGGTTCATAATATAAAAATATAAAACTTCTCGGCTTTTACCCATTTTAAAATTTTTTTGGAATGAACACATCATTCAATTTGGCATACAGAGTACTAAAGATTTCATCGAAAACTTACAGCAGCTTGCCAAACAAAGGCTAATAGAAAAAAGAATAGAGGTATAACAGGCATAATATCCACGATTGGATTGAAAATAGCATAAGCTTCGGGTAATTTGGCAAAGAAAAAACTAGTAGGATAAAGAACAGAATTAAAACAGATACAGGTTAAACTAAGTATATTAGGCATAACAAGCATTTCATTCTTGTAGAGTAAATAATTGGATTTTTCTTGAGTTATTTTTTTAAGGGAAAGAAGGAAAAGGCAGATTCAAAATCTTTTTTCTTCGGACTTTCCCAAACACAAAATACCTCCTTGTATTCGCACTCTCAAATGAGAGTGGAATAAATTCGACTTTCATATAATATCTTAATAGAATTCCATGTAATGATCAATGCATTTTTTTGATTCTATATTATCCGCATGTGTAGAATACTAGCAAGAGAATATCCCTCCTTTTTTATGTAATTGAAATGGTATTGACGAATAACAAATAAACATACTAGTGTTTATTAGTGTCGCATAAAACCCGAAATGGGGCGTGGCCAAGTGGTAAGGCAGCGGGTTTTGGTCCCGTTACTCGGAGGTTCGAATCCTTCCGTCCCAGATTGTTTCTGATGAAACAAACGGTGAAATCATATAGTATTCCGTACGAGACAAAAGTTTATTAAAGAGAATAATGATATCTTATTCTTTCTCAGAAAACATAATAAAGTCTTAAGTCCAGTCAAATTGACTATCTTTATTTTCATGAAAAAATGGGATCTATCAAGCACATTCAGGATATGCCTCTACTATAAAATCACTTAGTCATATTTTTTTCTTCCTTTTGGTATTCGAGTTGAAGAAGTACGAGAATTCTATAACTACCAAAAACTTTCAATCTTTTCATTGGAATAGTTTATTTAGTTATTATAGTTAATTGTTTTTGGTACTGAAAAAATATATTACTACTAGAATTCTAATTCTAGTAATTAAATTAATTAAACTTTTTTGGAGGTTGATAGTTTATTTATTGAGGAAGAGTCAATCCTTCTTTTCTCACTTCAAGATTGATCATCTCGAGCCATCCGTTGAGGGTGGAAATTTAAGAATAAATAAGTTTTAAGCAAACTTGTTTAGTCGTCTTTTTCAAACTATGTTTCATTCATATGATAGAATTTTAATATGGGTTTAAATAAATTGGATCTTGGCGGAGGCTTCCCGGATAAATACTTACTTTCTTTTATCCATATTGCTCCATAGATAGCAAGTTTTAATTAGTATAAAAAAACTAAACCAATGACTATTCATGATTCCATCCATATTGGATCAATTCTCTATACCACTTTGCAATGAAAAGAGGAATGTTTGTTATGGTAAAACTTCGTTTAAAACGATGTGGTAGAAAGCAACGTGCGACTTGAAGGACATGATCGATTGTGGATTTTGCTATCCATCATTTTCCATAGTAATGAAAATGCTCTTGGCTCGACATAGCCTGTTCTATTCGTTCCGAACCAAATTTGCGCTGGGTTTAAGTAACATAGTACACGATGGAGCTCGAGAGGACAGAATTTTTTTTATCAAGGGAAAGAATCTAGGGTTAGTGAAAACTAATAAATTAGGCCAACTTTGTCAGTCTATCCTTAATATAGAAATAAATCGAAAGGTTAAAATAAGAAGAAAGTCCAATAAAAGTATATCAGAATCAATCCCTCTTATTAGATTTCTATAGAAGAGATAAATGCTTTATCGAAGGAAATAAGAAAAAAGGGTATGTTGCTACTCTTTTGAAAGAAAAAAATAGGAATTCCCGAAGTAATGTCTAAACCCAAGGATTTCACAAATCAAAGATAAAGGATTCCAGAACAAGTAAACACAATTTTCAATTGTCTCAACAACAGAGTTGGATTAGAATAAGGAATAAAAGTCAATTCGTTCGAAATGAGACAAAGAAAAGAGTTTAAAGACGACTCAAAAATTTTGGAAGGATTTTGCCTTCGAAGTTTGTCAGGCAAAATTAGCCCACTTGAGTCATGAGTATAAATGAAATTTGTTTTTTCTGTAAGGAAATTAATGCACGTCATAGTCTAATTTCTATTATTATCGACAGAAATTCGAATCATTTTCTCGAGCCGTATGAGGAGAAAACCTCATATACGTTTCTAGGGGGGGGCGTTGTTTATCTACATCTATCCCAATAAGCTGTCTATCGAATCGTTGCAATTGATGTTCGATCTCGAAGAGAAGGAAGAGATCTTCAAAAAGTAGGTTTTTATGATCCGATAAAGAATCAAACTTGTTTAAATGTTCCAGCTATTCTCTATTTCCTTGAAAAGGGTGCTCAACCAACAAGAACTGTTTATGATATTTTAAGGAAGGCAGAATTCTTTAAAGAAAAAGAAAGAACTTTGAGTTAATTGAAGAACTAAATGAATCAAAAAATAGGATAGGAGAAGATTATTAGTATTCCTAGTTGTCTAATTATTTAGACACAATTTACCTCTTTTTTAATCCTATTTGGATTTATATTATATCGTGCCAATCCAACATAAGCCCCTATTTTATTTACTTTTTCTATCTAATTTGTTTTCTTACCATTGTATTTCCATTGACAAAGGTCTATTGAACAAATAGAATTTGTAGATAGATGGGTCTCTTTATCCTCACTCCATATTCAATTTTTCCGCCTACACTTCGCTCAAATGATAAGGGTGTTCCTCTTGCATGTATTCTCATACAATATAATATATATTTTTTATAATATATATTTTTTGTTAATAAAAATCGCTAAAAATAAGGAGAATTTGGCCATCGTGATTAGGGTCGCTCTTTTTTTAACTTTACTTTAGTGGAATTTCACCGGACCTGTTCGTTTTGGCATTTGAGTGTTTTTCATGGTCGATAAAAAAAATCTTTTGATGTCTTGCTAGTTCAATGTTTTGACAGAAGCGCGCGGTGTAATTCCATTGATTTTTGGATTTCGATCGTATCTAAGATCCTTTTTTTATCTGGGTTGCTAACTCAATGGTAGAGTACTCGGCTTTTAAGTGCGACTATGATCTTTTACACATTTGGATGAAACAACAAATTCGTCCAGACTCTTGGTAGAGTCTAGAAGACCACGACTGATCCTCAAAGGTAATGAATGGAAAAAATAGCATGTCGTAATAAAATCAATCTTTTTTGAATGGAATCCAAAATTACGATTTTCTGGGTCTAATGAATAAATGGATAGAGCCTGGCTCCAATTCTGGTAAAATAAAAAGCAACGAGCTGAACTTCCTAATTGGAATGATTCCCCGCTCTAATTAGACGTTAAAAATAGATTAGTGCCGGATGCGGGGAAAGGTTGGGTTTTCCTATGAGTGGACCCTTTATTTTTTCTTTTTTTTTTTAGAAATCCTAATTATTCTTGATTATGGATTGAATAAGGGATGTTATGGATTGAATGTGTAAAAGAAGCAGTATATTGATAAAGAGGCTGTATTCCAAAGTCAAAAGAGCGATTGGCCTGCAAAAATAAAAAACTTGTTCTGTTCTTTTTTTTTAATTAGAACAAACATAAACTAATTGGGTAGAAAAGGAGCAGAAAAAGATCTGTGGATTAGACTCCCTTTCTTTCCAGGGTTTGTATTAAAAATGCAACACCCTGTTCTGACCATATTGCACTATGTATCATCATTCGATAAACCGAGAAATGCTTCTTCTCTCTGATTCAAGTAGAAATACAAATGGAAAAATTCGAAGGGTATTCAGAAAAACATAAATCTCGTCAACAATACTTTGTCTACCCACTTCTCTTTCAGGAATATATTTATGCATTTGCCCACCATTATGGATTAAATGGTTCTGAACCTGTGGAAATAGTTGTTAGTTGTAATAACAAGAAATTTAGTTCACTACTTGTGAAACGTTTAATTATTCGAATGTATCAGCAGAATTTTTTGGATAACTCGGTTAATCATCCTAACCAAGATCGATTATTGGATTACAAAAATTATTTTTATTCTGAGTTTTATTCTCAGATTCTATCTGAAGGGTTTGCGATCGTTGTGGAAATCCCATTCTCGCTACGGGAATTTTTTTGTCTGAAAGAAAAAGAAATACCAAAGTTTCAGAATTTACGCTCTATTCATTCAATATTTCCCTTTTTAGAAGACAAATTTTTGCATTTGGATTATCTATCACATATAGAAATACCCTATCCTATCCATTTGGAAATCCTGGTTCAACTCCTTCAATACCGTATCCAAGATGTTCCATCTTTGCATTTATTGCGATTCTTTCTCAACTATTATTCGAATTGGAATAGTTTTATTACTTCAATGAAATCCATTTTTTTTTTTCAAAAAGAAAATAAAAGACTATTTCAATTCCTATATAACTCTTATGTATCAGAATATGAATTTTTTTTGTTGTTTCTTCGTAAACAATCTTCTTGCTTACCATTAGCATCTTCTGGAACTTTTCTGGAACGAATCCACTTTTCTAGGAAGATGGAACATTTTGGGATAATGTACCCTGGTTTTTCTCGGAAAACCCTATGGTTCTTTATGGATCCTCTTATGCATTATGTTCGATATCAAGGAAAGGCAATTCTTGCATCAAAAGGCACTTTTTTTTTGAAGAAGAAATGGAAATGCTACCTTATCAATTTCTGGCAATATTATTTCTGTTTTTGGACTCAGCCGCGAAGAATCCATATAAACCAATTAGCAAACTCTTGCTTCGATTTTATGGGGTACCTTTCAAGTGTACAAAAAAGTTCTTTGTTAGTAAGGAATCAAATGCTGGAGAATTCATTTCTAATAGATACTCGAATGAAAAAATTCGATACCATAGTCCCCGCTACTCTCCTCATAGGATACTTATCAAAAGCTCAATTTTGTACTGGATCGGGGCATCCTATTAGTAAACCCATTTGGACAGATTTATCAGATTGGGATATTCTTGATCGATTTGGTCGGATATGTAGAAATCTTTTTCATTATCATAGTGGATCTTCGAAAAAACGGACTTTGTATCGACTAAAGTATATACTTCGACTTTCATGTGCTAGAACTTTAGCTCGTAAACATAAAAGCACGGTACGAACTTTTATGCAACGATTGGGTTCGGCATTTTTAGAAGAATTTTTTATGGAAGAAGAGCAAGTTTTTTCTTTGATGTTCACCAAAACAACTCTTTTTTCTTTCTGTGGATCACACACTGAGCGTATTTGGTATTTGGATATTATACGTATCAATGACCTGGTCAACCCTCTTAATTAATCATTAGACGAAATTAAGAAACAGGAAAGGGTTGATAAATGATCAAGAAAAAACTTTTCTATTTTTCATTCTGAAATGTTCTTTTTATTATAATAAAGAGTAGGTGAATCAACTTACTAATTAAAAAAATTAGTAGAACTTCCTCTTTGGAATAGAAATTGGCTATTTCTACATAGGGAAAGTCGTGTGCAATGAAAAATGCAAGCACGATTTGGGGAGGGATTTTTCTCTATTGTAACAAGGAAGAATTATCTACTCCATCCGACTAGTTCCGGGTTCGAGTCCCGGGCAACCCATATAGAAAAGACCCATCAAAGTTTTTCACTTTGACTCACTTCATTTACAAATACAAAATTATTGGTTTGGTTAATTTAGTTATATGGATAGCTAATCTTTGGGCTGACTTGGTTGACATTGGTATATAGTCTATGTTATACTGTTAAATAACAAGCCTTCTATTATCTATATTCTAGTTAATACGTGTGCTTGGGAGTCCTTGCAATTTGAATAAACCAAGATCTTACCATGACTGCAATTTTAGAGAGACGCGAAAGTACAAGCCTGTGGGGTCGCTTCTGCAACTGGATAACTAGCACTGAAAATCGTCTTTACATCGGATGGTTCGGTGTTTTGATGATCCCTACCTTATTGACCGCAACTTCTGTATTTATTATCGCCTTCATCGCTGCCCCTCCAGTAGATATTGATGGTATTCGTGAGCCTGTTTCTGGTTCTTTACTTTATGGAAACAATATTATCTCTGGTGCTATTATCCCTACTTCTGCGGCGATCGGATTGCACTTTTACCCAATTTGGGAAGCTGCATCTGTTGATGAGTGGTTATACAATGGTGGTCCTTATGAGCTAATTGTTCTACACTTCTTACTTGGTGTAGCTTGTTATATGGGTCGTGAGTGGGAACTTAGTTTCCGTCTGGGTATGCGTCCTTGGATTGCTGTTGCATATTCAGCTCCTGTTGCAGCTGCTACTGCTGTTTTCTTGATTTACCCTATTGGTCAAGGAAGCTTTTCTGATGGTATGCCTTTAGGAATCTCTGGTACTTTCAACTTTATGATTGTATTCCAGGCAGAGCACAACATCCTTATGCATCCATTCCACATGTTAGGTGTAGCTGGTGTATTCGGCGGTTCCCTATTCAGTGCTATGCATGGTTCCTTGGTAACCTCTAGTTTGATCAGGGAAACTACTGAAAATGAATCCGCTAATGAGGGTTACAAATTTGGTCAAGAGGAAGAAACTTATAATATTGTGGCTGCTCATGGTTATTTTGGCCGATTAATCTTCCAATATGCTAGTTTCAACAACTCTCGTTCTTTACACTTCTTCTTGGCTGCTTGGCCTGTAGTAGGAATCTGGTTCACTGCTTTAGGTATTAGTACTATGGCTTTCAACCTAAATGGTTTCAATTTCAACCAATCTGTAGTTGATAGTCAAGGTCGCGTTATTAATACTTGGGCTGATATCATCAACCGTGCTAACCTTGGTATGGAAGTAATGCACGAACGTAATGCTCACAACTTCCCTCTAGACTTAGCTGCTGTTGAAGTTCCATCTATTAATGGATAAGGTTTTTCTGCTAACATATAAGAATTTTTGAAGACAGAAATACCCAATATCTTGTTCTAGCAAGATATTGGGTATTTCTGTCTTTATTTTGAATCTTTTTTTCTTCTTAATCTTTCTATTCAGAATTCAGTTAACGACGAGATTTAGTATCCTTTCTTGCATTTTCATAACTCGTGAAATGCCGAGTAGGCACGAATTCCCCCAATTTGCGACCTACCATAGGATTTGTTATGTAAATAGGTATATGTTCCTTTCCATTATGAATCGCGATTGTATGGCCAACCATTGTGGGTAGAATGCTAGATGCCCGGGACCACGTTACTATTGTTTCTTTCTCCTCCTTCATATTGACCTTTTCTATCTTTGCCAATAAATGATGAGCTACAAAAGGATTCGTTTTTTTTCGTGTCACAGCTGATTACTCCTTTTTTCCTTTTTAAAGAGTGGCATTCTATGTCCAATATCTCGATCGAAGTACGGAGGTCAGAATAAATAGAATAATGATCAATGGAAAAAAGAAAAAAATCCTTTAGCTGGATAAGGGGCGGATGTAGCCAAGTGGATCAAGGCAGTGGATTGTGAATCCACCATGCGCGGGTTCAATTCCCGTCGTTCGCCCATCGCATTATTGCAAATTCCAAAAATGCAATTTTCCATATTCCTAGTTACGTATTTACTTACGGCGACGAAGAATAAAACTATCGCTATATTTTTTCCTTTTCCTAGTTCTTCTTCCAAGCGCAGGATAACCCCAAGGGGTTGTGGGTTTTTTTCTACCAATGGGAGCTTTCCCTTCACCGCCCCCATGGGGGTGGTCCACAGGGTTCATAACTACCCCTCTTACTACGGGGCGTTTACCTAGCCAACACTTAGATCCGGCTCTACCCAAACTTTTTTGGTTCACCCCAACATTACCCACTTGTCCGACTGTTGCTAAGCAGTTTTGGGATACTAAACGGACCTCCCCAGATGGTAATCTTAAAGTGGCCGATTTACCCTCTTTTGCAATGAGTTTCGCTACAGCACCTGCTGCTCTAGCTAATTGCCCACCCCTTCCACGTGTGATTTCTATGTTATGCATGGCCGTGCCTAAGGGCATATCGGTTGAAGTAGATTCTTCTTTTCTCTCAAAAAACCCCTTCCCAAACTGTACAAGCTTCTTCCAAAGCATACGGCTTTCTAGATGTATATGACGATCTCTAGACAGATGGATCTTATATGAATCATATGATGAAGTACCACATGAGTGGATATATAGGAAAGGAATCCAAATCTGCCGAATCGCTCATGTTATGATCTTCTACATCCTAGGTCTCTGCGTTCCGTCATCTGGCTTATGTTCTTCATGTAGCATTCAGATCGAATGACTCTATGAAATTACGTCGATACTTCCACATATTATGGGTAACGTAGGAGACATCCCTATTTTCCCCCGGGGGTCTTAATTACCACTGCTTAGCTTTCAATTTGCCTCTGACCATCAAATTAAATGTGAATAACCCGTCCTCCTCTCTTTGAAACAAGGGGCGCTTCCGGTTCTGTGCGTGCTTCAAACAATTTTGTCTTCTCCATATTACCATATCTCTAGAGCCAATAATTTTCTATGAGGAACTACTGAACTCAATCACTTGCTGCCGTTACTCAACAGTTTTCTGTTGAGGTCTATCCCGTAGAGGTAGTCAAATTGGATCAGTGATCGATTTCTAGGTTTCGTCGTAAACCTAATTGGTTACTTCCAATTACGTAAATCAATAGTTCAAACCGCACTCAAAGGTAGGGCATTTCCCATTGATATAGGAACTTTTGTACCAGAAACAATAGTATCTCCAATTATAGCCCCTCTGGGATGTAAAATATATCTCTTCTCACCATCCCCATAGTGTATGAGACAAATGTATGCATTTCGATTAGGGTCGTATTCTATGGTTACGATTCTACCAGATATGTCTTTTTGATTCCGTCGAAAATCTATTTTACGGTATAGGCGCTTATGACCTCCCCCTCTATGCCTTGCGGTAATGATTCCTCTGGAATTACGACCTTTACCACAACGGTGCCGTCCATGGATCAAATTATTTCGTGGATTGGATTTCACTTGCCTGTCTACGGTTCCCTTGCGTGTGCTCGGGATAGGTGTTTTGTATAAATGTTTCGCCGTATTATTAAGTATTCTCCTTTAGTTTTTTTCTCTATCTAGAAGTGGAATAGAATAACCCGGTTGAAGGGTAATGATCATACGTCTGTAATGCATTGTATGGCCCAGAATAGGTCCTATTCTTCTACCTTTTCCAGGTAGTCGATGGCTATTCACAGCTACCACCTTAACACCAAAGAAGAGTTCGACCCAATGCTTTATTTCTGTCTTAGTGAATCCCGATTCGACATTAAAAGTATATTGATTCTTTCCCAATAAACGAAGACTTTTTTCTGTAAATACTGCGTATTTGATTCCATCCATAAATCGACTTTCCCTCCTATGCTCTGAGTTCCAGTATCGATAAGAATTCGAGTTCTTATTGTTCTTATGTTATGGTATGAATATACCATACCAATTCGTTATGTATGGATGATGGATGAGATTCCATGGATAGAGAGCCAGTTCCAATAGACTTATGGAATGTTCCCGTTCGTGTGCATCCAGCAGGAATTGAACCCGCAAATTTACCAATTATGAGTTGGGCGCTTTAACCATTCAGCCATGGATGCTTAACAGGGATCATCGTACATCGTAAATAACCAATTTTCATATAGAAAGACATATCATAGAAAAATGAAATCGAAAATATTCCGAGATGGCAAATATTCGGAGATGACTATGAAAACACCTCTCTGGATCCTCGAATTGAAAGAGAGATTGAGAGGGATCAAGAATCCTAATTCTCGCTATTTGGAATGGATCCAATTCTATTGAGTCTGACTCATAGTGATCATTTCTCTTTAGCAAAGAATGACCTTGGTTATCAAAGGATTGAACAACCGGGATCCATTTACTTATGATACCTAGTTGGCATTGATAACAAGGATCTAATGAATTATGAGTTTAATAGATCCTCTTTAGCAGAAAGACGTATATTCCTTGCTCATTATCAGACAATCACTTATTCCCAAACCTCGTGTGGGACTAATCGTTTTCATTTACCATCTCATGGAAAACCCTTTTCGTTCCGCTTAGCCCTATCGGGTATTTTAGTGATAGGTTCTGTAGGAACTGGACGATCCTATTTGGTCAAATACCTAACGAAAAATTACGATTTTCCTTTCATTAAGGTACGAGGGCTTCTTATTCCACAAGAACGAAAGCACCTTTTCATTCTTTCATATACTAGGGGTTTTTACTTGGAAAAGACAATGTTCCATACTAAAGGATTCGGGTCCATAACCACGAGTTCCAGTGCACTAGATCTTGTAGCACTTAGCAACGAAGCCCTATCCATTAGTATTCCACATAAGAAATCCATTCTAGAAAAAAATACAATTAGATTAGCTCTTCATAGACAAACTTGGGGTTTGCGAGCCAAGGTAAGATCGGCTCGGGATCATGGGACCCTTTTCTATCAGATAGGAGGGGCTCTTGTACAAAATAGACTTACTAAGTAATAACCCCATAGAATCTATCTATATAAAGATAAAGAGGCAATCGTGTCAGGAAGCGGGTTTTTCTTTGGCCAAAAGGTACTTCGAACTTGGAACGAGCATGAAGAGATTAACGAGACTTCTTTCTCTTTTGAGTTTTTCTGGCGGACCTGCCGCGCAAGATCTTTGGTCTTCCCCTGGAACCGATGAAAAAAAGTGGATCGCTTCTTATGTACTCGCTCAGAATGATTCTTCTCTATCTATAGTTCATGGCCTATTAGAAGTAGAAGGTGCTCTGGTGCAATCCTTACCGACAGAAAAAGATTGCAGTCAGGTTGATAATAGTCGAGTGACATTACTTCGTCGGTCCGAACTAAGGAATCTGTTAGAAATGTTTTGAAATGGATATTGTTCTCTCTTTGATCAGGGATTGCTATATGAAAAGAAGTGGAGTTTGAAAAAGGGAACGGAATGCTCAAACCGGAACTGCTAGAGGAACGAATTTTCAATAGCATAACTTGGGCTCCTAGAATATGGCGCCCTTGGGACAATCTATTTGATTGCAGGGTTTTGTTCCGAAGCAAAGATATCCGCGGAGGCCGGTTCGTTCGTCCTATTCTGATATTCAGGACCAAGAGGTACTGGATTCTCTTTCGGATAGGCCCTGAAAGGAGAAGAAAGGCTGAAATGCCAACGGACCTCTGTCTATTCTCTAATTCACCCGATCCGATAGTACCCGTTTTTGGAACGTCCAGTGCCAAAGTCACTGAATGGGTAAGTCACCAATCCAATCCCTTTGACAAATCGGATGTCATATTAGATATCATATTCTATATATATAGAAATATCATAGATAGAATAGACATATAGAATTTTTGGTCGGCAAATTCGAAGGAATCATTGAGTGAAAAAGGAGCAAAGAATGACAAAAGACGAGACTCTACTAGTCTTCACTCTTGTGGTTTCCTCTTCCTCGGTTTCTGTTTTCTTATTCGGGATCTTGCTTTTCATGGTTCTCATCTCTGCAACTCGCGATTTTCGCGATGAGAACCAAATCCAAGTTGGTGAAGATCATGATTTGGGCTGGCACGGGGATCGTTTGATCGATTTCCTTGATTTGATCGCTACTTAATGGGCGTGCGCTCAAAGGATACAAACAGGGATTCGCAAACAAAAAGGGGAATTCGTAGTCACTTTTTCCTGTCGCGTAAAAAAAAAGTCTTTACGCGAGAGCAATAGAGGTTGGGATACATCTATCTCTTCTGAGCAACCTCTTTTGGATTCTTAAGACCACCCTTGCAGTAGGATACCATCTGCTTTGGGTTCTTTATTATCTCCTTCGAGGGATTTTTAGGATCGTTCAGGCTATATATATTTAGTCTATTTTGGCTTTTACTGTCTACTTTTCTCAGGGAGATGGTTAAGGACCTCAGAAGATAGAGGAGAGCGCCAGGCCCAGATTTCC
>NW_028260671.1:0-30000 GCF_056163025.1 Triticum urartu
TAATAATTGTTGTACCTCACAAGTCACATTAATTTGCTTATCGGCAGTGTCTCTACTCTGGACTACCAAAGCGTTATAAATATAAGGTAACTTGCCTGGGGGAAAAGTGACATCCAGCACGGGTCCAATAATTTGATCGATACGACCTGTACTTTTTTCTTCAATTGTGGAAACCCCGGGAGGAGAAGTAGTAGGATTGGTTCTCATAATTATCACATAATTAAAAAAAAGGAATTTGTCGAAATTTTTCTTTTTTTATTGTTGAATAATGCCAAATCAAATCAAAAAAAATCCAAAAGTAAAAAGGAAATGAATTAGTTAATTCAATAAGAGAGAAAAGGGGACCAGGACTTGATTTCGTTGCCCAAGCGAATCCCATTCAATCGTTTACTCATGGAATGAGTCCATTGGAAAGTTCAATCAATCTTTTTTTTCATATACATTTTGCCTTTTGTGGAGGATCTGTGCCTACTCTACTTTCCTATCTAGGACTTCGATATACAAAATATATACTACTGTGAAGCATAGATTGCTGTCAACAAAGAATTTTATTAGTATTTAGTTAGGTATTTGCATTCAAAATAAGAAAAGAGAACTATTAAGAACTTGTAAAATAAGGATTAGGAATTAATTTGGGTTGCGCTATATCTATCAAAGAGTATACAATAATTATGGATTTGGTAAATCAAATCCATGGTTTAATAACGAACCGTGTTAACTTACCATAACAACAACTCAATTCCTATCGAATTCCTATATTGGAATTCCTATAGGATAGAACATACACAGGGTGTACGCATTATATATGAATGAAACATATTCATTAACCTAAGCATGCCCTCAATTTTCTTTAATGAGTTGATATTATATTAATTGAATATCCTTTTTGTTTTACGAGATTTTTGCTAAAGTTTCATTTACGCCTAATTAACATCGAGTAGACCCTGTTATTGTGAGAATTCTTAATTCAAGAGTTATAGGGAGGGACTTATGTCACCACAAACAGAAACTAAAGCAGGTGTTGGATTTCAAGCTGGTGTTAAAGATTATAAATTGACTTACTACACCCCAGAGTATGAAACTAAGGATACTGATATCTTGGCAGCATTCCGAGTAAGTCCTCAGCCTGGGGTTCCGCCCGAAGAAGCAGGGGCTGCAGTAGCTGCCGAATCTTCTACTGGTACATGGACAACTGTTTGGACTGATGGACTTACCAGTCTTGATCGTTACAAAGGACGATGCTATCACATCGAGCCTGTTGCTGGGGAAGACAACCAATGGATCTGTTATGTAGCTTATCCATTAGACCTATTTGAAGAGGGTTCCGTTACTAACATGTTTACTTCCATTGTAGGTAACGTATTTGGTTTCAAAGCCCTACGTGCTCTACGTTTGGAGGATCTACGAATTCCCCCTACTTATTCAAAAACTTTCCAAGGCCCGCCTCATGGTATCCAAGTTGAAAGAGATAAGTTGAACAAGTACGGTCGTCCTTTATTGGGATGTACTATTAAACCAAAATTGGGATTATCCGCAAAAAATTATGGTAGAGCGTGTTATGAGTGTCTACGTGGTGGACTTGATTTTACCAAAGATGATGAAAACGTAAACTCACAACCATTTATGCGCTGGAGAGACCGTTTTGTCTTTTGTGCCGAAGCTATTTATAAATCACAGGCCGAAACCGGTGAAATCAAGGGGCATTACTTGAATGCGACTGCGGGTACATGTGAAGAAATGATTAAGAGAGCTGTATTTGCAAGAGAATTAGGGGTTCCTATTGTAATGCATGACTACTTAACTGGGGGATTCACCGCAAATACTACTTTGGCTCATTATTGCCGCGACAATGGCCTACTTCTTCACATTCACCGTGCAATGCATGCAGTTATTGATAGACAGAAAAATCATGGTATGCATTTCCGTGTATTAGCTAAAGCATTGCGTATGTCTGGGGGAGATCATATCCACTCCGGTACAGTAGTAGGTAAGTTAGAAGGGGAACGCGAAATGACTTTAGGTTTTGTTGATTTATTGCGCGATGATTTTATTGAAAAAGATCGTGCTCGCGGTATCTTTTTCACTCAGGACTGGGTATCCATGCCAGGTGTTATACCGGTAGCTTCAGGTGGTATTCATGTTTGGCATATGCCAGCTCTGACCGAAATCTTTGGGGACGATTCTGTATTACAATTTGGTGGAGGAACTTTAGGACATCCTTGGGGAAATGCACCTGGTGCAGCAGCTAATCGAGTGGCTTTAGAAGCCTGTGTACAAGCTCGTAACGAAGGGCGCGATCTTGCTCGCGAAGGTAATGAAATTATCCGAGCAGCTTGCAAATGGAGTCCTGAACTAGCCGCAGCTTGTGAAGTATGGAAGGCGATCAAATTCGAGTTCGAGCCGGTAGATACTATTGATTAACTAGATAAAACTAAAGATAAAGAAGGTATAAATAAAAAAGAAACGAAATAAAAAGAGAAAAAAATCAGTTATGAAATGCAGTAATTCTTCTTTATTCTTCTAATTGATTGCAATTAAACTCGGCTCAATCTTTTTTAGAAAAAAAAGATTGAGCCGAATAAAAATAGATCATGATATGATCATGAGACTTGACAAATTGAGATTCGTCTATTCTATATATCTAGAATATATATATTAAGGTATAATACAATAAAGAAATACAAATAAAATAATAAAATAATAAAATATAGTATTATCATATGATAATGATAATGGAATCAAATACGCAGTATTTACAGAAAAAAGTCTTCGTTTATTGGGAAAGAATCAATATACTTTTAATGTCGAATCGGGATTCACTAAGACAGAAATAAAGCATTGGGTCGAACTCTTCTTTGGTGTTAAGGTGGTAGCTGTGAATAGCCATCGACTACCTGGAAAAGGTAGAAGAATAGGACCTATTCTGGGCCATACAATGCATTACAGACGTATGATCATTACCCTTCAACCGGGTTATTCTATTCCACTTCTAGATAGAGAAAAAAACTAAAGGAGAATGAATGAAAAAAGACATAGTTTGGAAGTTAGACCTTTTTATAGGACTCTCTTTCAATTTCAAAAAAGAGGACGTTTGAAACTTTTAACAGGCGTAATCGTGAGTCAACAAGTGACTCGAACTGTGTGTAAAAAAAGAAGCATTTTTTTTTTTTCAAAATGCTAGAACTAGATAAGGAAGTTTTCTATAACCTTGAGAAAAAGGATAAAAAGGTAGTTTTTTTTTAGTTTATGACTCCGATCAAGAGCGAGAAATCCTTGATTTGGGATTGGACATAGAACCTGGACCCATCGTAGAGACGTTTAGTTCAAAAGAAAGGATCGTATCCTGATGGTAAGAATTATACTTTCGTGGAAATACAGCGCTATAGACTTCAATGCGGTAGAGTAGACGTTTTGTTTCTAATTTTTCTGGACCAAACCTCCGCTCCGACCCAACGATACAATGAATTTTTTCTGTTCATATTCATAAATAAAAAAGATTCGGAATCGCAATGCTACTATATGCGTCCAGAGGAGTATTTGGAATAATATTCTTCTATAATCCATTATTGCGGGGGGTCTTACTAACAGGGCTTCGCTGCACGGGACAGGTCTTCGTCGAAAAGCTAACTCCACCCGGCATTTTCATACCCTTTCTTTGGGTGGTATATCGCCTTTTAAAGTCTAAGAGGGTAGTAGGGGATCTATAGTAGGTAAGATAATTTGCCCTTTGATTTTGATTGAATATACTATTTTTCCGCCTTTACCACGCATTATTGTATGCGCTTCTAGAGAAGTATGTATGCAGGAAGTAAATTCTAACCGCTTTCTTTTGAATCCAATTTCAAATTAGATTAGAAAGATAGAAAGGCCATGAGGATGGGAAAATCAAAATAAAATCTTTTTAATTAGTTCTCCTTTTTTGGAATTTTCTTATTATCCTTTCATTTTTTTTACAGAATATTTTTCAAACTAAAAATAAAAAATACAATACAATAGTCAATATTCCTTATAATAGATATACTTAATTATATCATAAGAATCTTAAGATATTTTTCGACTAGATAGAAATAGTAAATTTGAATTGAGACACCTATTCCATGACGGATTTAAACTTACCTTCTATTTTCGTGCCTTTAGTAGGCTTAGTATTTCCGGCAATTGCAATGACTTCTTTATTTCTTTATGTGCAAAAAAATAAGATTGTCTAGTATTTTTTAGTGTAAGTAATATAATATGGTAGGGTATGTGGCTTTTTCTACACACACTTTCTACACACAAATGAAAAACGGTTATGGATGCGGATATAGGCTACGAGCATAAATGCATGAATATGCAGAGCCAGGTATAGCGAGTTTTATTTTATTTATTTTAATTGAATCAACGAATATTTTTTGAATAGAAAGTCAATGTATCTAACCTATTATTTCACAGGAGTACTAGTTGCTGAAGGCGATTTCAGAATCAAAAAAAGTAAAGTCAAAATTATTTAGCTTATTCTCTCAATTTCAATCGACCGCTGCTGGATTTAGTATATCTAATATGAATTGGCGATCAGAACACATATGGGTAGAACTTCTAAAAGGTTCTCGAAAAAGGGGTAATTTTTTCTGGGCCTGTATTCTTTTTCTAGGTTCACTAGGATTCTTATCGGTTGGGATTTCCAGTTATCTTGGTAAGAATATTATATCTATACTTCCATCTCAAGAAATTCTTTTTTTTCCGCAGGGGGTCGTGATGTCTTTCTACGGAATCGCAGGCCTATTCATTAGCTCCTACTTGTGGTGTACTATTTTGTGGAATGTAGGTAGTGGTTATGACCGATTCGATAGAAAAGAGGGAATAGTGTGCATTTTTCGTTGGGGATTCCCTGGAATAAAACGTCGCGTCTTCCTTCGATTCCTTATGCGGGATATCCAATCAATTAGAATTCAGGTTAAAGAGGGTCTTTATCCTCGTCGTATTCTTTATATGGAAATCCGGGGCCAGGGGATCATTCCCTTGACTCGTACTGATGATAAATTTTTTACTCCACGAGAAATTGAACAAAAAGCTGCCGAATTGGCCTATTTCTTGCGCGTACCAATTGAAGTATTTTGAGGTATCTTTTTTGAACTGAGTTGAATGAAGAAAAGAAGAATTGGAAGAAGAAAAGTTTTCTCAACACAGGGAGGAAGTCCCTTCTAAATTGGATTTGTTATTGTAAGGGGATTTTTAAGTATTTATCTAAAGGAAGGAACAAACGAGGATAAGAGAAATTTGCTTTTAATTTTTTTTTATCCAAGTTAGATATATCGCATACTATTCTTCCTTTTTCATCCGAAAGGGCTTTTTTTTTATTCTATTTCACTATTTCATTCCATCTAGATCTAAGAAAGAACCCAATGCACTGAAATTCCACTAATAACTAATATACAAAAAAGAAGAATAGATACAGGGTATCAAACCTATAGAGTTTTTGCTTCAAAGAAATAGAAATATCATGAAATAGAAATATCATCATATAGAGTCAGGGAATGGAATAGAGTCAGCGAATGAAGCATATTCATTAACAACTCCATTTACAGATCAAAAATGAAAAAAAAGAAAGCATTGCCTTCTTTACTATATCTTGTATTTATCGTACTTTTGCCTTGGGGGGTCTCTTCCTCATTTAACAAATGTCTGGAACTTTGGATTAAGAATTGGTGGAATACCAGGCAATCCGAAACTCTCTTAACTGATATTCAAGAGAAAAGGATTCTAGAAAGATTCATAGAATTAGAAGAACTTTCTCTCTTGGACGAGATGATAAAAGGGAAACTAAAGACACATGTACAAAAACCTCCTACAGGAATACACAAGGAAATAATACAATGGGTCAAAATAAATAATGAGGATCATCTCCATACCATTTTGCATTTCTCGACAAATATAATCTGTTTGGCTATTCTAAGTGGTTCTTTTTTTCTGGGTAAAGAGGAACTTGTCATTTTGAATTCTTGGGTTCAGGAATTCTTCTATAATTTAAATGACTCAATAAAAGCTTTTTTTATTCTTTTAGTTACTGATTTTTTTGTTGGATTTCACTCCACCCGTGGTTGGGAACTAGTAATTCGTTGGGTCTACAACGATTTTGGATGGGCTCCTAACGAGCTTATTTTCACTATTTTTGTTTGTAGTTTTCCAGTAATTCTAGATACATGTTTGAAATTTTGGGTCTTTTTTTGTTTAAATCGTCTATCTCCTTCGCTTGTAGTCATTTATCATTCAATTAGTGAAGCATAAATTCATTTGATCTCCCGATATTAATATTAATCAAATTAGCAAGCATCTTTTTTTAGAAAGAAAGCCCTTTTCCATTTTAGCAAAATTCTTTCTATTTATACCTACTTTAAGGTATTCATCATTGCAGTACAACTGTTGCAGTAGAATGACAACAGATTCGTGTATAGGGAACTAGATTAGCTTAGCTACCTATCTAATTTATTGTAGAAATTCTGGGATCTGCGATTGGACATGGAAAATAGAAATACTTTTTCTTGGGTAAAGGAACAGATAACTCGATCGATTTCTGTATCGATCATGATATACGTAATAACTCGGACATCTATTTCAAATGCATATCCCATTTTTGCGCAGCAGGGTTATGAAAACCCACGAGAAGCAACTGGACGAATTGTATGTGCCAATTGCCATTTAGCTAGCAAGCCCGTCGATATTGAAGTTCCCCAAGCTGTGCTTCCCGATACTGTATTTGAAGCAGTTCTTCGAATTCCTTATGATATGCAATTGAAACAAGTTCTTGCTAATGGAAAAAAGGGAGGGTTGAATGTAGGTGCTGTTCTTATTTTGCCCGAGGGATTCGAATTAGCGCCGCCCGATCGTATTTCCCCTGAGTTAAAAGAAAAGATAGGAAATCTTGCTTTTCAGAGTTATCGTCCCGATAAAAAAAACATTCTTGTGATAGGCCCTGTTCCCGGTAAGAAATATAGTGAAATTGTCTTTCCCATTCTTTCCCCTGATCCTGCTACGAAGAAAGATGCTCATTTCTTAAAATATCCCATATATGTAGGGGGAAACCGAGGAAGAGGACAGATCTATCCTGATGGTAGCAAGAGTAACAATACAGTCTATAATGCTACGTCAACAGGTATAGTAAGAAAAATACTACGTAAAGAAAAGGGGGGGTATGAAATATCCATAGTTGATGCATCAGATGGACGCCAAGTGATTGATATTATACCTCCCGGACCAGAACTTCTTGTTTCAGAGGGGGAATCCATCAAGCTTGATCAACCATTAACAAGCAATCCTAATGTGGGAGGTTTTGGTCAGGGGGACGCAGAAATCGTGCTTCAGGATCCATTACGTGTCCAAGGCCTTTTGTTCTTCTTCGCATCCGTTATTTTGGCACAAGTTTTTTTGGTTCTCAAAAAGAAACAGTTTGAAAAGGTTCAATTGTACGAAATGAATTTCTAGGTCCCGGGATTTCTTACCATCAAGTTGGTAAAAAGCCTCGATTTATTGGCAATTGCTAGAATTATCTATGATCTATTTTGGAAATCCTTTTTTTGTTTAGACTGCTTTTTGTTTATGAGATGTCTGGAATTCCTTATTTATATCCCATGCAAAAGAAGAGAATCCAAGGCAAAGGCGAGAACAATCAAATTAAAATTTCTTCTTTTTCGGAGGGATTGCAGGTCTTCTTAATCGTCTATTCGGCACAAGAAAAAGCCTTTTTCTTGTGCCGATTCTTCTTGTATCAAAATAAGAATCCTTTTTCTTCCTAATTCGTCAAAGATTACTATTTCTTCTTTATTCGGGTCTGTCTCTTGGACCTCTTTTTCTTTTGCTTAGGTTTAGCCGAGGTAGTGGACAAACAGAGGGGAAGAAAATATGGCGGGGGAAAAATTTCTTGTGATTGTGAGCAAATTGCTTGGCTTGTTTAATTAAGTTCAACTTCAAATTTACAGAAATTTTGCAAAAAAAAAGTAAACTCTTCCATTGAAGGTTTTTTTATTTTTAGGCTAGTTGAATAGTTTTGATTAAGGTTTTATTAGTTTATTACTCGAAACTAAATCAAGGATTTTCAGGATACTTCCTTCGTGGAATAAGATATTGGATCCTCGAGTGATCTCTTTTTCTTGTTGCTTCATAAGAGTGAATCGAATAGATTCAATTCGCGTTATAAGAGTAAAATAAAAATTCCGCGGGTCCTTTCCGCTCTAATCAGATAAAGGGGGGTAAGGACCCGCTAAGCTCCTACTTTTTCATGTTTACAATCTGGTCCCTCCGATTACTATAGAGATGAACCCAATCCAGAATATGAACCATAAAAGAAAACACCTCTAAACCAATCACAGCAATACCAGCTACAGTACCTATCAGCCAAAGAGGAATTCTTCCAGTAGTATCGGCCATTTCCCCTACTTTCCTCCACATTTTATCAATTGGTCATGCTAGAGACAAAAACAGTCATGGGTAGTTATAAGGATGGTATCCTTCCAAATGGGATAAGAGAATTCTTATTAGTCTCTTTCTTTCTCTCAATTGAAGAAGTAATTGGAAAATAAAACAGCAAGTACAAAAATGAGTAATAAACCCCAGTATAGACTGGTACGATTCAATTCAACATTTTGTTCATTCGGGTTTGATTGTGTCATAGTTCTATAGTTGGAATTTGTTTTATCGTTGGATGAACTGCATTGCTGATATTGATCCCAAGAAAAAAACAGTAGGTACAGCTAGTCCGTGAATAGCCAGCCATCGCACTGTAAAAATAGGATAGGTTCGATCTATGGTCATTGAGGGCCTCCTAAAAGGATCTACTAAATTCATCGAGTTGTTCTAAAGAATCAAAACGGTCGGTTATTAACGGAATTCCTTGTCGGCTTTCCGTGAAATACTCGTTTGGCCTAGGACTTCCAAACACGTCATAAGCTAAACCCGTACTGACAAATAACCAACCCGCAATGAATAGGGAAGGTATAGTAATGCTATGAATAACCCAGTATCGAATACTGGTAATAATATCAGCAAAAGAACGTTCTCCCGTGCTTCCAGACATGCTGAACTCCCAAAATTTTTGTACATTCAAAAAAGGAATTGATTCCGTAAAAGATGGGATCGACCAGTAAATAGAAAATTACTGATATTTCATCCTTGTGAGATTGTCAATTTTGTACCAAAGGTGTATTTTGAGTATACCGAATTAGTATAGCTATCCTTCCTATGGCACAGCAATCTGGTTTTGCCTGGTTCCGAAACATAATTACTTTTTTATTTTTTTTTTGTCTATAGGTAAGCTATATGTTATTCAAGGCATCAATAGAAAACCCCATTTTTGTAGGTTCTACTTACTTTTCATTGGCTTCGGAATAATAGAGTAATTCGGAATAGCAGCCAAAATCTTGGGAAAATCTAAGTTAATGATCAATAGGTTTGGATAAATAATTTAGGAAGGATATTCTCATACTGACACAATACAAGGACAAGTATATGTGAAATCTATCCTTTCATAATTCGTAATTCATCCTTGTATTGTTTGTTGGATTAGGTCTAACTTTCTTGACCAAACTGCGAGCGCGGAACTTTACGAGATGAAATAGGGAAAGACAGAAGATAGAATAGAACTTAAAAGGATAATTGAAGTGACTCGTCTTCGAATCTACTTTGGTTGGAGTTCGAAAAAGGAATAAAAATAAAGTAAATTCAAGGAAGAGCTTTCTTTTTTTTTTTTTTTTAACAGCCCCTTGGCAGGTCGTGGAATGCTTTTGTTCTCCTCTTATTCCATATGGAATACAATCAGTTAAAATAAGAAGGAATAGGGGAATATTCGATCGTTCACTCCAAAAAGAGGGTCCTATTGAAAAAGAAATTATCCAAAATAGAAAGAAGTTTTTTTTTTCAAATTCAATTGTTTATTTATCTCTTATTCAAAAATTTCCCTGAAAATTGAATTTCTTTTTTTCATTCAATGGGGTTAGATGATCTAGTTCTTAATATTATTACTTTACTCAATTGACAAATTCCACAACAAATCTCTTGATTCGGAATTAGGGACTCATGTATCATCTGATGAATCCACTTTCTTTTACACTTCTGTATCTTACTCTATCTTGTTTTTTAGTATTATCTAAAATAACTGATGAATTATGAATTTTCCATAACTTAGGTAAATGCTTTACCAACATATGTAGTGTAGTAAAAAAAAATAAATGGAATTTAACTCTTTCATGCTTACTTTAACTAGTTATTTTGGTTTTCTACTGGCTGCTTTAACTATAACCCCAGCTCTATTTATTGGCTTGAACAAGATACGCCTTATTTGAATTGACTGAATAATTATAATTCAGAAAAGAAAAATCTTTCTTTGGGATTCCTGGCATTCTACGACTCTTTTCCAGACTAATTAGGAATTCTTTTCTTGGTCATTGAGATTCGTGGATAATTTAGAGTACTATTTAGGGATAGATCGTACCTCTTTTTTTATCCCCTCGAACAAATCGAAATGATTGAAGTTTTTCTATTTGGAATCGTCTTAGGCCTAATTCCTATTACTTTAGCGGGATTATTCGTGACTGCGTATTTGCAATACAGGCGTGGGGATCAGTTGGATCTTTGATTGAGTCATTTTTTTTTTTTGATTGACCTCCTCCAGACCAGAGAGGAGGTCAAATTGAAATTGGAGTTACAATTCAATTTTGTTAAGTTATTTTACTCTGCTTCGACATAAAATAGATGGAATCACGCTCTGTAGGATTTGAACCTACGACATCGGGTTTTGGAGACCCGCGTTCTACCGAACTGAACTAAGAGCGCTTTCATTCATTCAAAAAGAAAATCTTTTTCTATTCCTAATGTATCTCACGTACGTATAGTCTCCACAAATTCAAGTTATACCCACTTTACTTTAATTGATCTCGTCGCTACTGCCTATAAAGAAGAAAGAAGTAATAGGTAGGGATGACAGGATTTGAACCTGTGACATTTTGTACCCAAAACAAACGCGCTACCAAGCTGCGCTACATCCCTTTTCCAAATTAAATTGTTGTACAATGCCATTGTACACAATTCCTGTCTTCTTTTCCACATCATAATTTTCTTCTTCTTTCTTTCTCTATCTATATATAGAACCCTCGTGTCATTTCTTCTTTTTGGTCTCATATAATTAAGGAATTATATACATATAAAATCCAATATAATTTCGCCTATAAAAGAAGGATTACTTTTCCTTGGTAATATATAGGAAGAAGGGGTCATCTTTTTCTTTTTTAGGGATAGGAAAATTTCGTCGATATGGTTCATTTTATATATAGCATAACAATCTTGGGCAAGAGTTTATGATCATATATGTATTCCAACAAGGAAGGAGGATTTTCAATGCGGGATATAAAAACATATCTCTCTGTAGCACCCGTGCTAAGTACTCTATGGTTTGGTGCTTTAGCAGGTTTATTGATAGAAATTAATCGTTTATTCCCAGATGCTTTGTCATTCCCTTTTTTTTAATTCTAGTTATTGCTATGGGAGGGATAGATTTCTTCGTGATATGACAAAATTTGATCCTTTTCAATCTTTTTTTAGTATCGGAAGGAAAAAGAAAGAAAAGATGGATTGGGTTGAACCTCAGAGTCATTAAAAATTTGGTAAACCCCATTTTTGAAAATAGAAATTCAATTTAAAGGGGTACCCAAGCTAAATAAGGCCTCAGAAATCAGAGCATAGAAAAGGCGGGGCTGGCTAATTAAATGAAAGGATTTCGAACCAAAATCTTTGCTAATTCGACAAGGATTGTATTCTTTAATTATTTCTCTATTTTTTATTACTTAATTAAAGAATAAAAAAAAATTATTCTAATGAATTTTATTCTTCTTCTTCGGATTCAAAATAGAAGAATAAAAGAATAAGTAGAAGAATTAAGTTAAGTCAATCCAAAAAGAAAAGGAGGTTCATGGCCAAGGGAAAAGATGTTAGAATCAGAGTTATTTTGGAATGCATCAGTTGTGTTCGAAAAGGTGCCAATGAGGAATCGACGGGGATTTCTAGATATAGTACTCAAAAGAATCGCCACAATACACCCGGACAATTAGAATTCAAAAAATTTTGTCGTTATTGTCGCAAGCATACGACTCATCACGAAATAAAGAAATAGGAACATCGTGTGTTTGATCTTTCCAAACAACAGAAAGAGTAAGAACTTCATATTTAATATATAAAGAAAACATAGTATAGAATACAAAATACAAATCAACTCATCTGATTTCCGGTAGATATTATTTCATATGTATAGAGGGTATTCATATACTATAATATGAATCAAATAAGATATGGATCAAAGAAAAACTACTTCTTCTGGATCCTAAATTAATAAAATAAAGAAGTGAATTTTCAAATTTTCAAATTTTAAATAAGGAATAAATCATGTATACATCTAAACAACCTTTTCTTAAATCTAAGCAACCCTTTAGTAAATCCAAGCAAACTTTTAATAAATCCAAGCAACCCTTTCGTAAATCCAAGCAAACTTTTCGTAAATTCAAGCAACCTTTTCGTAAATCTAAACAACCTTTTCGTAGGCGTCCCCGGATTGGCCCGGGAGATCGAATTGATTATAGAAACATGAGTTTAATTAATAGATTTATTAGTGAACAAGGAAAAATATTATCGAGACGAATAAATAGATTAACCTTGAAACAACAACGATTAATTACTCTTGCTATAAAACAGGCTCGTATTTTATCTTTCTTACCGTTTCGTAACTATGAGAACGAAAAGCAATTTCAAGCCCAGTCAATTTCAATAATTACAGGTTCTAGACCCAGAAAAAATAGACATATTCCTCAATTAACGCAAAAGTACAATTCCAATCGAAACTTAAGAAACAACAACCAAAATTTAAGAAACAACAACCGGAACTTAAGTTCCGATTGTTGATGTTTTATTCGAATTCGAAAGGGCCAGACCTATATATATTATAAAGAAAGTAATCCAGCTCGTTGATTCCTACCACTTAATCTTAATTTATTGTATCTTCCCGGAGTTCCCTCTCCGGGAATTCATCTTTTATTATTCCAGTATATTACTTTATTTATACCTTTAATTGATGATCTTTATTTTATTGGAAATCGTGTAAAGATTATTTGGATTTGATACAGCTACTTGTGCAAGCATTTTACGATTAAGAATCAATTTCTTCTTGTACAGGTTGTGTATTAATTTACTATAACTATCGAATACTTTATATACCCGCGTTGCTGCGTTTATCCGAGTGATCCACAAACGACGAAAATCCCTCTTTTGCCTACCTCTATCTCGATGAGAGGAAACAAAAGCTCTTTTTACCTGTTGGGTAATCATTCGATTAAGTCTTAAATGAGCCCCTCTAAAGTTTGAGGCAAATGAACGCATTTTTGTTCGTCGTCTCCGGGCTATATATCCTCGCGGAACTCTGGTCATTGAATCAAATTAACCTTAATGAATAACTAATGATTTCTCTTCTTTTAGCCACCCTTTTTCTCATTAATAACAAAACTAATTATTCCGATATATAAAATATTAATTCCAATGGCTTTTGCTATAGTAACCTTCCCAACCACGATTTTTTATTCCACTCCGTTCAGTTATTTCTATACGAAATAACAAATTCATTCTAATAATACTAAAAAAAATAGTGGGTTCCATCGTTTCTATGGTTCCCTTTTAAACGGTGAGGCCCTCTCTATACACCGGAGCCCTTTCTTTCATCAAAAGGTATTGCGAACTTGTATAGTCCACATTCTTTGGCTCTACCTATCCATTATAGAGTAAATAGCTCTTTTCACAATAAGAGTTATCCATACAGTGACGGTATTTAATTATGAAAGTTGGCTAAGTAGCTGACCCTGTTAGTCCGTTCTTTTAAGATAAAGGAGCATAAGCCTTTTTCTTTTTATTACTATTTCCTCCGCTTAATGGATAACCATTTGCTACCAATGGGAGAATTGCTTCTTATTTCCAATTTAGATAATTGGATTTGCACCAAAGGAAACCATAAATTCCATATACCATAGAAATCTAGGATAGAGAAGCTATATCCTATTCATTGGTACTAATCATGGATACTTCAATTTTTTTTATATTTGTTTGAAGTCATGATCTGAACGAGTCGCACATACACCCTAGCACATGTTCCTCGACGCTGAGGGCATCCTTTAAGCGCGGCCGTTTTTCGAGCATTTCGTATTGGCTGTCTTGCGTTTCTAATAAGTTGTTTAACCGTCGGCATGTTGTATGTATATAGAAAAAAATGGATTGGTTTAGATCCATCTTAACCTGATGATTGCTCATCATGAAGTCTTTCTATTTTCTATTAAATCGAGGAAAACACGAATTTAGCTGTGAAATAACTTTACAAGAAATCCGGACACTACCAATCCTTAAACATTTCTGGAAACCACACTGGATCAGTATCGCAGTGCTTGTCAATCATTTCATCCCCTACAATATCGACAAGTCCATAAGCTTTGGCTTCGTCTGCTGACATAAAAACATCCCTTTCCATGTCTTCGGATACAACCCAAAAAGGCTTGCCTGTTCTTACTGCATAAACCCTTGTGATCATTTCGCGAACTTTGTGTAACTCTTCTACTTCTAGTAAAAATTCTGGTGTCCTTGCCCGATAATAAGCACTAGCAGGTTGGTGAAGCATAATCCTCGCGTGAGGGAATGCTATACGCTTGGTGGGTTCTCCTCCAAGCAGAATGAAGGACGCCATGGAGGCGGCTATTCCGAGGCATATTGTATATATATCTGGTGTCACCGTTTGCATCGTATCAAAAATAGCCATTCCTGAGATTAGCCACCCGCCTGGGGAGTTTATAAACAAAAAAATATCACTAATTCCATCTTCTATACTCAGATATACCATGAGACCTGTAATATGATTCGTGATCTCGCAACGAATCTCTTGACCTAAAAAAAGTGTCCTTTCTCGATACATAACATTGTATAAGTCAACCCAAGTCGCTTCTTCATCTCCAGGAATCCGGTAAGGTACTTTTGGAACACCAATGGGCATATTAGATTAATATTATTAAATTTAAGTAAGAAAACCACACTTTAATATGGAAACGTAAGAATGGAACAGAAAGAAAGAATCCGCAGTTTATTGTCTTAATTTTTATTCTTATTCTATATGAATATTATAGATTCTATTAATACGTAGATTGAAAGGTTATACATATAAGGAATGTAAGACAGATTGAATAAAGAAAAGGGAATGGGTGATTTGAATGCTAAACAAAGAGGGGTAGCGATCTATTCTTCGTTTTTTCCAAATTGGCCAAGTTACCCATTGCATATTGGCACTTATCGAGTATAGAATAGATCTGCTTCTCTTTCTTCTTATGAACAGAATTGGCTTCTTATTTTTAATGGAATGAAATAAATATTCGCGCTTTCTGACACAGAATCCCCTAGAAGGGTTAGGTACATAGGATATGGATAGTCTTTTTCAATGCGATAAAATAAAGCGACATCGTGTCTATTTTTCTTTGCTAAAGGGGTATTTCCATGGGTTTGCCTTGGTATCGTGTTCTTACTGTCGTATTGAATGATCCGGGTCGATTGCTTGCGGTGCATATAATGCACACAGCTCTAGTTTCTGGTTGGGCTGGCTCAATGGCTTTATACGAATTAGCAGTTTTTGATCCCTCTGATCCTGTTCTGGATCCAATGTGGAGACAAGGTATGTTCGTAATTCCCTTCATGACTCGTTTAGGAATAACGGATTCGTGGGGTGGTTGGAGTATTTCAGGAGGAACTGTAACAAATCCGGGTATTTGGAGTTATGAAGGTGTGGCAGGTACGCATATTGTGTTTTCTGGCTTGTGTTTCTTGGCAGCGATCTGGCATTGGGTATATTGGGACCTAGAAATATTCTCTGATGAGCGGACGGGAAAACCCTCTTTGGATTTGCCCAAGATCTTTGGAATTCATTTATTTCTTGCAGGGGTGGCTTGCTTTGGCTTTGGGGCATTTCATGTAACGGGTTTGTATGGTCCTGGGATATGGGTATCCGATCCTTATGGACTAACTGGAAAAGTACAAGCTGTAAATCCAGCGTGGGGTGCAGAAGGTTTTGATCCTTTTGTTCCGGGGGGAATAGCTTCTCATCATATTGCTGCGGGTACATTGGGTATATTAGCGGGCTTATTCCATCTTAGTGTCCGTCCGCCTCAACGTCTATATAAAGGATTACGTATGGGCAATATTGAAACTGTACTTTCCAGTAGTATCGCTGCTGTTTTTTTTGCAGCTTTCGTAGTTGCTGGAACTATGTGGTATGGGTCAGCAACGACCCCAATCGAATTATTTGGGCCTACTCGTTATCAGTGGGATCAGGGATACTTTCAGCAAGAAATATATCGAAGAGTTAGCAATGGTTTAGCCGAAAATCTTAGTTTATCAGAAGCTTGGTCTAAAATTCCCGAAAAATTAGCCTTTTATGATTATATTGGTAATAATCCGGCAAAAGGGGGATTATTCAGAGCAGGCTCAATGGACAATGGGGATGGAATAGCTGTTGGATGGTTAGGACATCCCGTCTTTAGAGATAAAGAAGGACGTGAGCTTTTTGTACGCCGTATGCCTACTTTTTTTGAAACATTTCCGGTTGTTTTGGTAGATGAGGAGGGAATTGTTAGAGCAGACGTTCCTTTTAGAAGAGCAGAATCCAAATATAGTGTTGAACAAGTAGGTGTAACGGTGGAGTTCTATGGTGGCGAACTTAATGGAGTAAGTTATTCTGATCCTGCTACTGTAAAAAAATATGCGAGGCGTTCTCAATTAGGGGAAATTTTTGAATTAGACCGGGCTACTTTGAAATCTGATGGTGTTTTTCGCAGCAGTCCAAGGGGTTGGTTCACTTTTGGTCATGCTACCTTTGCTTTGCTCTTCTTTTTCGGACACATTTGGCATGGCGCTAGAACATTGTTCCGAGATGTTTTTGCTGGTATTGATCCAGATTTGGATGCTCAAGTGGAATTTGGAACATTCCAAAAAGTGGGAGATCCAACTACAAGGAAACAGGCAGTTTGATACACATTGTTATAGTATCTTTCACCTCTCTTTTTTGATTTGACATGGGAAACATCTCCCATCCTTTCTTTGACTCTTTTTCTTTCTTTATATGGGAAATTATCCCAAATGACAAATGAATAGGTGTGGAAGTTATAATTGTAAATAAACCAGGATCGAATCTATGGAAGCATTGGTTTATACGTTCCTTTTAGTTTCGACTTTAGGGATAATTTTTTTCGCTATCTTCTTCCGAGAACCACCTAAGGTTCCACCAACTCCAACTAAAAGAATAAAATAATTTCATTTAAGTAAGAAGTCCCCCTATCTGGGAGACTTCTTACTTAAATTAGTCTCCGTGTTCTTCGAATGGATCTCTTAATTGTTGAGAGGGTTGCCCAAACGCGGTATATAAGGCATACCCAGTAAAGCTTACAAGTAAACCAGATATGGAGATGGCGACTAAAGTTGCTGTTTCCATTTTTATAGAATTTCAAGATTACAATGGATCTACGAAAAGATCGTGTATTTACAACTACAACGGAATAGTATACAAAGTCAACACCAATGATTAAATAGAATTTATGGCTACACAAACCGTTGAAGATAGTTCTAAACCTAGGCCAAAACGAACTGGTGCAGGTAGTTTACTGAAACCCTTGAATTCGGAATATGGGAAAGTCGCCCCGGGTTGGGGGACTACTCCTTTTATGGGGATCGCAATGGCTTTATTCGCTATATTCCTATCTATCATTTTAGAAATTTATAATTCTTCCGTTTTACTGGACGGAATTTTAACCAATTAGGTTTCTACTAACTAAAACTAGGAAGTCAGAGTTTTTCCATCCAAAAAAGCCTTTCTAGTTTAAGATCTACATTTCTAGATATTATGGTAGTTCGACCGCGGAATTTTTTTGTTTCGGTATCTCTGGAATATGAGTGTGTGACTTGTTAGAATTGATCCTATTGATAATACATAGAAAGGGCCTGTTATCTCTATCAAGATGATTCTAATTCGTCAGATATTATTTATTCTAGTATCTGGAACACGAAATAGATAGAGTGGATCAAAAAAAAATGGAACTATGATTCATACTCACTATTAAGACCTCGCAACCAGACTGAAAAATTCAAGTAGTTCTTAAATAAAAATAAAAAAGAAATTTTCTTCCTTCCAATTTTGTTTGCCCAAAAGACAACTTTTTTTCTCTCGATTTTGTCGAGTCATTACACTGATTCAATAAATGATTATCAAGCGGTTCTTATTCGAAGAACCCTTGCCTTTTGTTTAGCTTGAGACTAAATCATCGTGGCTCTAGTATGAATCTAAGGTTTTAATTGAACTGATTCATAGGATCTCAACAAGATAATTTCTATATTACGCATAAAAAAACAAATCCTTTATAGGGAAGAGAAAAGTCAAGAAGCCTCTAATGACCAACATAAGGGAAAGGAAGAAAGAAAGACGCGCCAACTTGAGATTTTTTGGCATTATCATCACAAAGAAGATATTCCGGATTTTTCTTATTTGATATCTTCAAGGCAAATCGACCCAATTCAGTGGCTGATGAAGTTTTGAACCTTTTTTCTAATATTCGTTGAAAATTTTTGTGTTTCTGCTTGAGCCGTACGAGATGAAATTTTCATATACGGCTCTTAGAGGGGGACTCGGGTTAGTTACCTATCTCAATAAAGTATATGATTGGTTTGAGGAACGTCTTGAGATTCAGGCAATTGCAGATGATATAACTAGTAAATATGTTCCTCCCCATGTCAACATATTTTATTGTTTAGGGGGAATTACACTTACTTGTTTTCTAGTACAAGTCGCTACCGGTTTTGCTATGACTTTTTACTACCGACCAACCGTTACAGAGGCTTTTTCCTCGGTTCAATACATAATGACCGAGGCCAACTTTGGTTGGTTAATCCGATCAGTTCATCGATGGTCAGCAAGTATGATGGTTTTAATGATGATCCTGCATGTATTTCGTGTGTATCTCACAGGGGGATTTAAAAAACCCCGCGAATTAACTTGGGTCACAGGTGTGGTTTTGGCTGTTTTGACTGCATCATTTGGTGTAACTGGTTATTCTTTGCCTTGGGATCAAATTGGCTATTGGGCAGTCAAAATTGTGACAGGTGTACCTGACGCCATTCCGGTAATAGGATCGCCTTTAGTGGAGTTATTACGCGGAAGTGCTAGTGTGGGCCAATCCACTTTGACTCGTTTTTATAGTTTACATACCTTTGTACTGCCTCTGCTTACTGCCGTATTTATGTTAATGCACTTTCCAATGATACGTAAGCAAGGTATTTCGGGTCCTTTATAGGGAAGGCATATCATAGAGAATTATAATTATCATATATCATATCGGGTAGGTTTTGGTATTTCATTGCTACAAGCATGGGTTATTGTAAAATAACACATGTCATTTGGATACTTCTCTTCAACTCCAAAGTATTTTTATACAATACAAATAGTTGAAGTTAATTTTACGAAAGAAAAAAGGCGGATTATGGGAGTGTGTGACTTGAATTATTGATTTGGCCATGCAGATAAAGAATTGGATCTGCCACATTAGAATTCACAACCAAAGGTGTCTCCGCATCCAATCAACATGTAAGTCCCCTACCTAGGAAGGATAGGCTGGTTCACTTGAGGAGAATATCTTCTATGATCATACCGCAACCATGTCATCCATGAACAGGCTCCGTAAGATCCCATAGAGTAGAAATGGAATAAGTCATGTGACATGATCCAGTTCTCTATTTATTACACTTACCTTTTTATTATAGTATGGAAATGCATTCATTTTCTTTGCATCGATTGTGATCCGCAATACTATCGGAGTAAAAGAAGGGATCTAAGGAAGAATGTAGGCTAAACTTTTTGATTTTTTATTAGTAACAAGTAAATATTTTGTTTGGAGGTAAGAAACTTGCGATATTGAGGGGATAAATACCAACTAATCAAGAGACATGAGACAATCCACAAAGCAATTGATCATGATCAAATTTGTAAGCCCACTTGGATATTGAGCATTTACCCATAAGAATAGGATTATTTTCAATGAGTAGTTGTAGGTGCAACTTCGGAAAAGAGAATCTGATAAAGCTTTTCTTGCCTAGAGTCATTGAGTCATTATAAACCTTAATTCTATTAAGGATCTTCCGCGGTCTTATTTCTTTCACTCTTGCTCGAGCCGGATGATGATAAATTCTCATGTCCGGTTCCTTTGGGGGATGGATCCTAAAGAGTTCACCTATCCCAATAACAAAGAAACCAGACTTAAATGATCCTGTATTAAGAGCTAAATTAGCTAAAGGGATGGGACATAATTATTACGGGGAACCCGCATGGCCCAACGATCTTTTATATATTTTTCCAGTAGTAATTCTAGGTACTATTGCATGTAATGTAGGTTTAGCGGTTCTCGAGCCATCAATGATTGGTGAACCGGCAGATCCGTTTGCAACTCCTCTGGAAATATTACCCGAGTGGTACTTCTTTCCCGTGTTTCAAATACTCCGTACGGTACCCAATAAGTTATTGGGCGTTCTTTTAATGGTTTCTGTGCCAACAGGCTTATTGACAGTACCTTTTCTAGAGAATGTCAATAAATTCCAAAATCCATTTCGCCGCCCAGTAGCTACGACCGTTTTTTTAATCGGTACTGTAGTAGCTCTTTGGTTAGGTATTGGAGCAACATTACCCATTGATAAATCATTAACTTTAGGTCTTTTTTAGATATTTTTTGATTCATTCAACCGTGAAGTACCATAGGTATCTAGGAAATAGTTACTTCCAAGTGAATCTTCCCTAGATACCTAAAATCCATTTTATTATGATCCATTTCGCGAAAATATAGATTGTACCAAAGATGCTAAATTGTTTTCTTTTTATTCTAACTCGAAAAAGAAGAAGAAAAAAAATTGCAATGGATTTAAAACGAGAGTTTATTCTTAAGTAAATCAATTGGGAGATGCTTCTCTAGAGTGTCCCATATATGTTTTCTATCTTCCATACGAAAACTGTCAATTCTCAGAAGATCTTCTTCAGTCTTACTCAAAAGGTCCAATAGTGTATGTATATTGGCCCTTTTTAGACAATTATACGTTCTAGAAGTCAATTCTAATTGATCAATAAAAATACAATTCAATGGAATTCCTTTTTTGTTTTTCTTTAGATTAGTTAATCTTTTTTGAAAAGTAAAAAGTGTGGTGGAGTAAACCTGTTTTTATTTTCTTCGAAACTAGCGCCCTCTTCCTCCGCGTGTAGAAAAGGAAGAAATAAATCAATCAAATTACGAGAAGCCTCATAAAGTGCTTCCTTAGGGGTTAAACTTCCATTAGTCCATATTTCTAGAAAAAGTATCTCGTGTTTTTCATTTCCATTCCCACAAGAAAAAATACTATAATTCACATTTCGAACAGGCATGGATACAGCATCTATAGGATAACTTCCATCTTGATAGTTCTTTCTGAGTTCTGTCTGATATCCACGATCTCTCTTGATCTGTAAATCAATACAGAAATCAATGGGCTCTGTCAAGTTAGCTATAGGTTGTGCCGTATCAACGATTTCTACGGAAGGCGGTAAGATGATATCTTGAGCAGTTATGTATCTAGGACCTTTGACGCAAATGGATGCGTCTCTAACTCCATAGAGATTACTTCTCAATACAATTTCTTTCAAATTTAGTAAAATTTCTTGTACGGATTCTTCAATACCTGCTATTGTAGAATACTCGTGCGGCACGCTCCCAAATTTTGCACGTGTGATACATGTTCCTTCTATTTCTCCAAGTAAAGCTCTTCGCAAGGCAATACCGACGGTGTCCGCTTGACCTTTTCTAAGCGGGGACAGAATGAAACGACCATAATAAAGGCGCTTACTATCTACTCTTGATTCAACACACTTCCACTGTAGTGTTTGAGTGGATCCTGCTACCTCCTCTCGAACCATAATAGACTAGTATTATTATTTTATCATTGAATCGTTTATTTCTCTTGAAATGAAAGTTGAAAGCGGGTTAATTCTTTTACAGACGTCTTTTTTTAGGCGGTCGACATCCATTATGCGGCATAGGTGTTACATCGCGTATACAACTTAATCGCACACCACTTTTAGCAATGGCTCGTAATGCGGCATCTCTTCCACTACCAGCGCCCTTTACCATAACTTCTGCTCGTTGCAAACCTACTGTACGAATAGCATCTACTGCTGTTCTTTGACCAGCATAGGGTGATGCTTTTCTTGAGCTTTTGAATCCACAAGTACCGGCCGAGGACCAAAAAACCACCCGACCTTGTGGGTCTGTAACAGTTATAATGGTATTGTTGAAACTAGCTTGAACATGAATAACCCCTTTTGTTATTCTACGTGCACTCTTCCGTAAACTAAAACGTGCATTCCTACGTAAACCAATACGCACTTTCTTACGTGAACCAATTTTTGGTATAGCTTTTGCCATATTTTATTATCTCATAAATATGAGTTAGAAATAAAAAAAAGAAAAAAAGATACAAAGATATCCGTTTCAGGGTAAAATAAACCCTTTACTTTAATTATTTTAAATGAAATTATTTTATTTGGAATTGGAACATTTCCGCGGGTACTTTTTTTTACTTTTTAGAAAGTAAAGTTCTTTTTCGAAAGATTACCCCTGTCTTTGTTTATGCTTCGGATTAGAGCAAATGACTCTAATTCGTCCACGCCTACGAATCAGTCGACATTTTGTACAAATTTTACGAACGGAAGCTCTTATTTTCATATTTCCGTATCCTTTTTTAAACTATGAATCTAATCTTTTGGAAAAAATAAGTCTCTTCGCTTGAATTTTAGAACTTAGAATTTATTACCCTAGAAAAAAAAAGAAAAACCTAATCCTTTGAATCTTTGGTATCCTTCAAATCTTCGCTATCCTTCAAATCTTCGCTATCCTTCGAGTCTTCGATACGCTTCGAATCCTTATGGGGAAGTCTATAAATTATACGTCCCTTGCTTGAATCATAACGACTTACTTCAATTTTGACCCTATCCCCCATCAGTATTCGTATAGAACTAGACCGTATCTTTCCTGAAATATAGCCTAGGATGATGGTGTCATTCTCTAGCCGAACGCGGAACATTCCATTGGGTAGGGCTTCCGTAACTAAACCTTCGAAAGTTACTTTTGCTTCTCTCGGGTTTTTTTTTTCTCTCCTATTTTTTTTTTCTGTCATATTTTTTTTCTCCTATTTTTCTATTTTTATTTTAAAAATAGGAAGGGCGAGATAGAATTCGAGCACTATAGGCGGGGCGATTACCATATATAACATAAGACTTCTCCCCCAATTCTGTTTAGTCGAGCTTCTCGATCTGTCATTATTCCTCGAGAAGTAGAAAGAATAGCAATTCCCATTCCACCCAAAACTTTAGGAATTCCTTGATAGTTGGTATAAATTCGTAAGCCGGGTCGGCTGATACGCTTTAAAAAGGTTCTTGTTCTATATATTCCTTTTATAGTCTTTCTCTTTTGATGTCGCAAAGTTGAAACCAAGAAATATCTGTTACGTTCCTGATGTTTCCGAACACTTTCAATAAAACCCTCTCGTAGAAGTATTTTAACAATGTTTTCGGTAATATTTGTAGATACTACTCGAACTGTTCCTTTTTTATTCATGTCCGCATTTCTTATAGAGGTTAGTAAATCAGCAATAGTGTCCTTGCCCATAAGACTCTAATTCTAGGTTCCTCCTAATTTTTCTATAATCAACATGTTTTCTTTTTTTTTTTTTCATTTTGGATTTTAAAACATATACGTAAAACACAATCTACTAAATTAATTCTTTGGTCTCAATTTCGCCTACTAGTATTTATAATACTTCAGGAGCTAATGAAACTATTTTGGTAAAATTCAATTCTCTCAATTCCTCGGCAATCGCGCCAAAAACTCGAGTTCCTTTTGGATTGCCTTTTTGATCAATTATAACCGCAGCATTGTCATCATAGCGGATTATTATACCGTCTTCGCATTTGAACTCTTTACATGTACGTACAATTACAGCTCGAATTACTTCGGATCTTTCTAGAGGCATTTGGGGCAATGCGTCTTTGATTACAGCAACAATAACATCACCAATACGAGCATATCGCTGATTACCAGCAGCTCCTATGACTCGAATACACATCAATTTTCGAGCTCCACTATTATCTGCTACATTTAAAAGGGTCTGAGGTTGAATCATATTATTTTGATTTCAATTTGTTATTTCAATGCAAAAGGATGAAAGAAATATTGTCTTTCCAGAAAGAAAAACCGAGCATTTTTTTTTATCTTCCATACCCCTTTTAGGGTTCTATATCTCTAATCGAATAAATTGACTTCGTATGGGCATTTTACTGGCAGCTATGGAGATAGCTGCTCTAGCTACAGTTTCAGATACTCCCCCCATTTCATAAAGTATACGACCAGGTTTAACAACGGATACCCAATATTCGGGGGACCCCTTTCCCGAGCCCATACGTGTTTCCGTGGGTCTTAGTGTAACCGGTTTGTCGGGAAATATACGTACCCATATTTTTCCACCACGACGTGCATATCGTGTTATTGCTCTTCGTCCTGCTTCTATCTGTCTCGCCGTGATCCAAGCGGGTTCAAGTGCTTGAAGAGCATATCTACCAAAACAAATACGATTGCCTCGGCAGGATTTTCCTTTCATTCTTCCTCTATGTTGTTTGCGAAATCTGGTTCTTTTGGGGTTATAGTCGATGGTTCTCTTTCTTAGTTCCATCTCTACTGCAAAACTGGACATGAGAGTTTCTTCTCATCCAGCTCCTCGCGAATGGAATCAGAAAGCATGTAAATTTCTCTAATTCATAATATTCCAAAATATTACGGTACGGATAGATACACATTAATAGATAATAGAAAAAGTTCGGTTTTTTTTATATTGAATTTGTTAAAACAGAAAAATATAATATATAGTCAAAAAAGAAGATCTAGAATATATCCAGATGTGTGTGTATATTTATCTAAATTCTATATTTATAGATAATGTAATCCTTCTTAAAAAAATCCTTATTTTTACTCTTATTGAATCGCGGTAAAGTATTCTAATTCAATAAGAATTTCGCGGGCGAATATTTACTCTTTCCTGTCTTATTTGTTAATTTATAAACTTACCAAATAAGACAATTTTTTTGGTTTGTTCCGCCATCCCACCCAATGAAGTGTTAGGATTCTTTTCAATAAAATCCTATGGAATCATAGGTTCTGTCGTTCCCACTGCTTCTCCTTGAATGGTTAGGTCTGAATCCCGCAACGGAGCTTCCAAAAAATTTCTTTCCGAGTTAATTTTCTCAGTTTTATTAACCCGGGCGGCTCTTTATTATTGCTTTAAATTTGTAGTTCTTGTTTCAAGTTACAATTTTTAATTCTCTATTATTTTTATTATATTGATGCTTTATCACATTGCCTTTTATGATGTAATTCATAGACCATACATAGTGGAATCCTATATCTTATTTATTTCCTCTTCCTTCTTTCTATCATCCCTCCCTTTATCCACATCCCTTTAGTTTTGCTTCACAACCTAGAATCCCTTTTCTTTTTTAGAGAAAAAATTGCAGTTGCTACAACTATATGACACATCTACTCATTTATGTTATGATAGAGGTATTTATTCATATAGTGACTGTTTCTTAGTTAGGATCTCGACAATACGAAGCAATAGGTTGGTTATTAGTTAATTTTCTATAATTACTAAGTTTTTTTCTTAAAAAAAAGAAAAAAATAACGAGTCACACACTAAGCATAGCAATTATATTAAATGATTTATCAATTTTCATTAAATCTTATAGAAAGAGGTATAATTTCTTCTTTTGCAGGGATTTCAGGAAAAAAGTCTCTTGTCATTTTTTATTCTATCAATGGACAGAATCCGAAGACAAGATTACTTATTCTTCGTCTACGAATATCCAAATTTTTACACCTAATACTCCATAGATAGTCCGAATTGGATAGCAGCAATAATCAATTTTAGCGCGAATTGTTTGGAGGGGAAGTCTACCCTTTTTAATAGATTCGGCGCGTGCAATTTCTTTTCCTCCGAGACGACCCGCAATTTTTACTTTTACTCCCCTTATATCTGCTTTTTTAGTTAATTCAATGGCTTTTTTCATTGCCTTTCGGAATGAAACTCTATTTTTTAATTGGAAAGCTATATATTCTGCAAGAATGTTAGGCTGTCTATAAGGTTCTTTAACTTTTTCGATAGAAATATTAAATCTCTGGTTTACAGAGTTAATTTCCTTTTGTAGATCTTTCTCTAATTCTTCGATTGCTCCTTTTTTCTTTAATAAATTTGGGAATCCAATATGGATTATGACGTGGATCGTATCGATTTCTTTTTGGATTTCTATATGTGTAATTACTTCGGAACTTGAACCTGAGTCCATTTTTCTATTATGTGTAATTACTTCGGAACTTGAGTCTGATTCTATTTTTCTATTCGAGCCCTTTTTCCTATTCTTTTGTATATAGTTCTTGATACAATCCCTTATTTTTTTATCTTCCTGTAGACCTTCAGAATAATTTTTTGGTTGTGCGAACCAAAAGGAATGGTGTTTTTGGGTTGTACCAAGTCTGAAACCGAGTGGATTTATTTTTTGTCCCATATTTTTCTATTCTATATTTTTTTTACTGGGAATCGAAATCTTAGATGGATCTAAAGGTTATTTAGATTTCTTTACTATATTTAGTACAATTGTTATATGACACATGCTTTTTTTTATGGGGAAACTACGTCCTCGAGCTCGAGGTCTGAATTTCTTCATAATAGTACTCCTACTGACTTCGGCTTTAGTAATAAATAAATTCGCTTTGTCGAAATCCCTATAATGAGTAGCATTTGCGGCTGCCGAATAAACCAACTTTAAGATGGGATAAGATGCTCGATAGGGCATGAGGTTCAGTATCATAACAGTTTCCTCGTAGTAACGCCAGCGAATCTCGTCAAGAACTCTTTGTGCTTTGAAAACAGACATAGGGATACGTTTTTGTGCTTTGAAAACTCTCTCGAACTTAAGTAGACGATCGGTTGGAACTTTCCTTGCGAGTTTCCTTAGCCCACTTTTCTTCTTCTTTATCCTAGGGATATACTTTACTAGTTTGAAACTTGTCATAAATAAGGTTATTCCCCGCCTACCTTTACTTTATTTTGAATCTTTTTTTCTTCTTAATCTTTCTATTCAGAATTCAGTTAACGACGAGATTTAGTATCCTTTCTTGCATTTTCATAACTCGTGAAATGCCGAGTAGGCACGAATTCCCCCAATTTGCGACCTACCATAGGATTTGTTATGTAAATAGGTATATGTTCCTTTCCATTATGAATCGCGATTGTATGGCCAACCATTGTGGGTAGAATGCTAGATGCCCGGGACCACGTTACTATTGTTTCTTTCTCCTCCTTCATATTGACCTTTTCTATCTTTGCCAATAAATGATGAGCTACAAAAGGATTCGTTTTTTTTCGTGTCACAGCTGATTACTCCTTTTTTCCTTTTTAAAGAGTGGCATTCTATGTCCAATATCTCGATCGAAGTACGGAGGTCAGAATAAATAGAATAATGATCAATGGAAAAAAGAAAAAAATCCTTTAGCTGGATAAGGGGCGGATGTAGCCAAGTGGATCAAGGCAGTGGATTGTGAATCCACCATGCGCGGGTTCAATTCCCGTCGTTCGCCCATCGCATTATTGCAAATTCCAAAAATGCAATTTTCCATATTCCTAGTTACGTATTTACTTACGGCGACGAAGAATAAAACTATCGCTATATTTTTTCCTTTTCCTAGTTCTTCTTCCAAGCGCAGGATAACCCCAAGGGGTTGTGGGTTTTTTTCTACCAATGGGAGCTTTCCCTTCACCGCCCCCATGGGGGTGGTCCACAGGGTTCATAACTACCCCTCTTACTACGGGGCGTTTACCTAGCCAACACTTAGATCCGGCTCTACCCAAACTTTTTTGGTTCACCCCAACATTACCCACTTGTCCGACTGTTGCTAAGCAGTTTTGGGATACTAAACGGACCTCCCCAGATGGTAATCTTAAAGTGGCCGATTTACCCTCTTTTGCAATGAGTTTCGCTACAGCACCTGCTGCTCTAGCTAATTGCCCACCCCTTCCACGTGTGATTTCTATGTTATGCATGGCCGTGCCTAAGGGCATATCGGTTGAAGTAGATTCTTCTTTTCTCTCAAAAAACCCCTTCCCAAACTGTACAAGCTTCTTCCAAAGCATACGGCTTTCTAGATGTATATGACGATCTCTAGACAGATGGATCTTATATGAATCATATGATGAAGTACCACATGAGTGGATATATAGGAAAGGAATCCAAATCTGCCGAATCGCTCATGTTATGATCTTCTACATCCTAGGTCTCTGCGTTCCGTCATCTGGCTTATGTTCTTCATGTAGCATTCAGATCGAATGACTCTATGAAATTACGTCGATACTTCCACATATTATGGGTAACGTAGGAGACATCCCTATTTTCCCCCGGGGGTCTTAATTACCACTGCTTAGCTTTCAATTTGCCTCTGACCATCAAATTAAATGTGAATAACCCGTCCTCCTCTCTTTGAAACAAGGGGCGCTTCCGGTTCTGTGCGTGCTTCAAACAATTTTGTCTTCTCCATATTACCATATCTCTAGAGCCAATAATTTTCTATGAGGAACTACTGAACTCAATCACTTGCTGCCGTTACTCAACAGTTTTCTGTTGAGGTCTATCCCGTAGAGGTAGTCAAATTGGATCAGTGATCGATTTCTAGGTTTCGTCGTAAACCTAATTGGTTACTTCCAATTACGTAAATCAATAGTTCAAACCGCACTCAAAGGTAGGGCATTTCCCATTGATATAGGAACTTTTGTACCAGAAACAATAGTATCTCCAATTATAGCCCCTCTGGGATGTAAAATATATCTCTTCTCACCATCCCCATAGTGTATGAGACAAATGTATGCATTTCGATTAGGGTCGTATTCTATGGTTACGATTCTACCAGATATGTCTTTTTGATTCCGTCGAAAATCTATTTTACGGTATAGGCGCTTATGACCTCCCCCTCTATGCCTTGCGGTAATGATTCCTCTGGAATTACGACCTTTACCACAACGGTGCCGTCCATGGATCAAATTATTTCGTGGATTGGATTTCACTTGCCTGTCTACGGTTCCCTTGCGTGTGCTCGGGATAGGTGTTTTGTATAAATGTTTCGCCGTATTATTAAGTATTCTCCTTTAGTTTTTTTCTCTATCTAGAAGTGGAATAGAATAACCCGGTTGAAGGGTAATGATCATACGTCTGTAATGCATTGTATGGCCCAGAATAGGTCCTATTCTTCTACCTTTTCCAGGTAGTCGATGGCTATTCACAGCTACCACCTTAACACCAAAGAAGAGTTCGACCCAATGCTTTATTTCTGTCTTAGTGAATCCCGATTCGACATTAAAAGTATATTGATTCTTTCCCAATAAACGAAGACTTTTTTCTGTAAATACTGCGTATTTGATTCCATCCATAAATCGACTTTCCCTCCTATGCTCTGAGTTCCAGTATCGATAAGAATTCGAGTTCTTATTGTTCTTATGTTATGGTATGAATATACCATACCAATTCGTTATGTATGGATGATGGATGAGATTCCATGGATAGAGAGCCAGTTCCAATAGACTTATGGAATGTTCCCGTTCGTGTGCATCCAGCAGGAATTGAACCCGCAAATTTACCAATTATGAGTTGGGCGCTTTAACCATTCAGCCATGGATGCTTAACAGGGATCATCGTACATCGTAAATAACCAATTTTCATATAGAAAGACATATCATAGAAAAATGAAATCGAAAATATTCCGAGATGGCAAATATTCGGAGATGACTATGAAAACACCTCTCTGGATCCTCGAATTG